>NC_141765.1:58249764-58408514 GCF_982258835.1 Parasteatoda tepidariorum
AACAGTAGAATTTTAACTAACATTTTATTTGCAATTTCACAGTTGTTGGAATTTAACACACACCAAGAACGAAAGTAATTTCATTTACTAAAATTAATTAATGCAGCAATTTATTTAAAATAAATTTTATAACTAAGAAAAGAAAAGTATCAATAAGTTAAAACACTGTTTTTTAACTTTTAAAATCAATATATATTAAAAAATCAGTGGATTTAAATCGATGATTTTTTTAAAAAAATCTTTTGATTTAAATTATGATTTAAATCGTGATTTAAATCAAGCTGATTTAAATCAACAAACCCTGACATTAAGTGATATTTTTTTTTTTTGAAAATAAATTGACCAATTTATATTTATTCATAGAATTAATAGAATATCATGTAAATAAAAATTAATTTTAGGCAATTTTCTAAGTAAAATATTATAAATTTAAGAATTGTTTAAATTTACTTAATGTGTAACACATTAAAAGTGATACATAACTAAGTTGTGTTATTTAAAATATGTCAATTGAAATTATTAAAAATGTGAGTGATTTTGTTTCCCTTCTTCGTCCGAAATGAATATTCTGTGTTGAGCAGTAATGGCTAAATACCAAATATTTGTATGTTGCATCTCTAATTTAGTAGCAGCAATTGTTGAGCAGAATCTTCTCCATTTACAATTTAAAAACTTCTCGAAAAGGTTTTTAGCAATTTTTGCTATGACAGGACCCTATTTGCACAAATTCACAAAGGCAGGACCCTGGTTGAAAGAATGTGACTTGACGCTTATTTTATATTTACAAATTGAGTAGTTTTTTCACAATTTTACAAAAACAGGACCTTTCACAAAACGTCTAGGACCCCTGGTCATAATTTTTAAACATTAGCACAAGAAACAAAAGAAGCTTAGTATTACTTACCGTAATATGATTATATATCGATTGCGACCAGCCATATAAATGAATTAATCTGTACAGAGCAGCTAATTTGCATCTAAGCAGTTTTTCAATCTTAGTATAACGAATACCATCTACACCTCTAATATCATTAATAGGAATTACACAATGTCCAGATCGAAGCCCAGATGACTGACGATTAGGTAATAACAAGTCTGTCACCTGTTGCAATGCAGCTAAATTGGCGGGAAGGTATCCTTCATTAATCTGGGATTCTATAATCCTCTCTAATTCCTCACGGAAAACTTGACTGTAAAACAAAAAATTAGAAGTAAGAAGAAGAAGAAAAAAAATTTTCAATGCATAGAATTATATAATATGGAATAACAATTTAATTAGAAATAATAAAATCTAAAGGAAAAAAACAAATTAGATTTTTATCAGCTTCTATAAATCTAATAACAGGAAAACAGTTCATTAGCAGTTAATTAACCTAGTAGCATAACATGTGTTAGATATTAACTTAAGTCTTCGTATAACATATATTTAATTACATCTAAGGCGGAGATTCTTAAGTGTACCATGAAGTAAAAAGAAAAGCTCACTTTCTTGATATAGAATTAAGATATTTTCACCATAAACTGTGTTCAGACTTTTTAAATAAATTAGTTGTAATTAGAATTGATATTGAAGTAGAATTGGACAGAATAGAAGTTAATTTGAACAAGATATTTTTCAGAAGACAAAAGCAAAGTAAAAAATTTTGAGAACATGACTTCAACCTCAAAGGAAAAAACAAAAATTAAACTAATTCTGATGAAAAAAATAAAAAGAATGAGAAAACATAAAAGAAATACCACTAGTGCAAATCAGGGTTATGAAACTTGTGTTTATCTTGAGGAATACATTTCTTGATAGGTTGTTGAAATAGGCATTTAACTAAAAATAAACTTACACTCCAGATTATTTCTTCATTAAATAACTAACAATCATAAGACATCTAAATATGAGGAATAACTACAACTCTATCAATTCTGAATTAATTACATCAATATATATTTATTCAAAAAAAATACATTTCCCTTGCAAGGATGCTAGGAATGTGTATCCATTTAAAAAAAAATTAATATAACTTCTGTTGCAGACTTCACTTCCATTCAGCAACAGAGACAAATAATTCTGTGTTTTTATAAGTGCAAATAACTCCTGCTACAGAAGCTATTTTAAAAAATTATATTATATTTAAGTTATTTTAAAAAATTTTATTATAATTATATTAATATTTAAAAAAATAAATAAATGCTAAAAGGCACTTAAATTCATTTTTTTTTAAATAAAGTTATTTCAAATTGCTTTTTTGGAATCAAATTATCTTTTTTTGTTAACGATAAAATATATGTTCTATGCTCGTCTAGATTTAACAATACTTTCATTATTTATACATTATTTTATAATAATTTCCTTAGTTTATACAAACTGTAAAACTAGTTTATTATTTTTTATGTAAAGAGCCAATTATAATAATTTCCTTAGTTTATACAAACTGTAAAATTAGTGTTTATTATTTTTTATGTAAAGAGCCAATTAAGCGGGTTTAAAAGGCAAAGCAATCTGGAAAAAAACTGTGCAAGCTGTTCCAGATTTTGGCAAGCGATAGCAATCAGGGAGAGAATTCCTAAATGATTTACCAAAATAGTTTGTCTTTATATTTTTACTGTCAGCTTAATTTGAATTCCAAATTCATAAGAGGCAGAGAAACTGTGAAAAAAAGTACCTAAGCAATAATCAATAACTATTACTAGCCAAATCAGCTTACTCATCTTGAGAAAATGCTTATAGCGTCTAAAAACCACTATACTTTATAATTTAAAAGAGAAGGTGTTCATTATTAGGAGTCCTTTTCCTCTCAGTTGCCTATTCTTTTCCACGATTCTAAATTTGTGTTTTGATATTTTATTTGATAAAATAGTCATTATTAACAAATGAAAGCTCCTTACTGCTGTTTCAAGAAAATAAGAAGTTTATTCTAATTGCTACAGTGTTTAACCTGATTATTTTTTCTTTAAATACAAATGGATTTACTAATTTCAACCAAAATCAACATTTTTCTACCTGCTCCAATTCTTGGCATAGCATAACTTAGTGACAAGTAAATGCTTCATCAGGATTTTACAGAGACTAGGTAGTATATCAAAAACAAGGAAAGTTATTAGATTTGACAAAATATTTTGGAAATTACTATAATGTGTATCAAAATGTGTATTTTTCTTTTTCTAAGAACTTTATATCTGTGTTGTACTTAGATCAATTTTCATATTCTAAACAGCTTTGGATTTGCCAAGTGTTAATTTTTATGTCATAACTTTTCAGGAACATATTCTTTTACAGAAACTAATTACAAATTAAAGTCTTTTCTGAGCTAAATAAATATTTCATATTTAATTAGAAAAGAATTCAAAATAATTAAAGCAATTAAAAACTATACTTCCGGTGGAAAAACGCGATATGCAGCTGAAATTCCCAAAGGAATTGAAACAAACAAAAATTGAAAAATACGGTAGTTGCTTGGTAGTCAGTATTATAATTTGGTTATAGGATATGTTTTCAGGGATCTGTTTAGGTTTTTCTGAGAGGTACCTATTTTGTGAAAATGTAGACATAACGTGAAAAATTAAAAATTTTATTAAAAAATCAATACAAAACTATGAATTTATTGTTTCCTACGGGATACAAAAATAAAGTTTTAAGAGAAAGTATTTTGTGAAAGTTTTCAAATACGTTCAAATACGAGCGTTTTATTCTTAAGTATTAGTTTTGATTTTATATTTTTGTATTTGCTTAATGTATTTTATATTTCGTAATGTAATTTCTCTTCCTGGACTTTGGCAAAACCTTTGGGGTACAAAGAGAGCAATTTAGACATTTGCAGTGCTCTCTCGATAGAAAAGGTTTTGTATTTATGGCTTCCGGAGCTGGTACCTCCTGAAGACATCAGCTTTGGTTGTCATATTTTTCACAATTTTCATTTTTTTTATTTTTCATAATTTCTTTTATTTCATATTTATAAATTCTTTATCTGAAACTTTTCAGAGCTTAATTTGGCAAGTCTAAGTACATGTGCAATACATTTTTTCAAACTTGGAAATAACAATACTTGATACAGAGTAACCCAATAAATTTAACAATTCAAAAACAGTTTTAATTTTCTAATATCTAACTTAATTTGTCCTTTTTTCTTAATGTTAAATAGTGGGATTGTACCACATGAGGTTTATATCTCACTGGGTTTCCCAACAATGAATAAAAGAGAATTCATTATCGATAAAATATTGATTCCAAAGACAGATTAAGAAAGATACTTAAAAAGAACACTGCATAATTTTAAAATACTGTAACTGATTAACTGTAACTGATAATCTGTAATATGGGAGACTCACATCTTATAAAAAATATATTTTAAAAATATAATTATATTTCCACATTCTTTAGTGACTACTGGCATATATAATCAAAAGTAACCTATTCATGATGATATCCACTCGTTTTCTCCTTTCCATCTCCTTCATATCTTGATTTATGTCTGCAGGTCTCCACATTTGTTTTTGACATTCAGGATCATCTGGATCATATGTTGGAACAGGACCATTCTCCTCCACCACTCCATTAACTTTAACTTCATTTGCACCAGACATGGTTCTATAAAAGAGAAACAGATTGAAATAAATAGTCAGAATAAATATTTTTTTTAATTAAATGCTTAAAAAAAATTTACGTATCAAAAGCTTGTTAACAATGCCTAATACAATAATAAATATTCATAAAAGCATTTGAGAATAAAATATACAGCCTCGTAATCAATATATTCTAATCTAGAGGTCTCCACACTTATTTAGCCATACTAAAACTCTACTTAGATCCAAAGGTCAGCTAAGGCTTTATTTAGGAGGCAAAAATGTTCTGTCCCTAGTTTCAGAAATTTTAAAAAAATCTAGTCATTTTTCACAGTTTTATGATTATTTTAAGCATTTCCAAAGGGCATTTTGATATTTGTGACCCTCTCCTGGTAAGATATTTTAAATAACTCACTTGCCTACTAACCAGCTCATCATATCAAAATTAAAAAAAATTGAGAAATATGGCATAAATTTTCGTTTTAGAACAAAAATAACAAATATTTATGGTGGGAGAATACATTACTTTTTTTAAACATCTAATATAGTTAAGATTTTTAAAATTTACCTTTTGAAACATTATGGATTAAAATCTTATTAAATAAAAAATTTAATACGTATTTTTTTCCCCTTTGTACAGTATAGATAATAGAACAAGAGAAAAATAAAAATTATTCATTAAATGCTAAGTACCACTCCATTTAGAGAAAGAAAATTGAGAAACATTTTGCTTACAGTAGGATATAGTGCTAATAAAGAAAAATGCAATTGAAATAAACACAGGCATAACTAATACAGCAAAAATAAGTTCAAGTCCTTTTTTTCAACATGTCGAAACTATTTGCATTAGGTACTATTACAATGGGGAGAAAATAATAATGACTATTTGGAAGAAAATCAAAATTCAAAAGTCAGAAAACATCCAAATCTTGATAACTTCTATGATTTATCATTTATTATTATTATTATTATTATATGATTCAAGGTGTCCAAAAAGAAAACTTGAATCTCTCTAAAAATACACATCAGATCAAAAACCTAAAAACATACAAGCAGAGTATTTTCAAAAGATACATTCAATGATACCAAACTATTACTCCCTTCCCCCTTGGGGTTGCTTAAGAGTAGGCCTCATATATGGTTGACCAAAGAAAAATCAAGACATTTTTCAAAAAAATCAGAACAAAAATTAGAGCACTTTTTGAAATATTATGCATTAGCTCCTTGTAATTAGGGCAAACAAAAAACTAAAAAAAAGTATAATTTGCTCTAAGTAAGTATAATAAAATCAAATTTTATTGTAAACAAACAATAAAAATAGTTTTTATAATATTTCACAACATAATTTGATTAAATAGAACACTGAACAACTCTCAATACTTTGAGATCAATAAATCGGAATCCCTCATACCAATTTTTAATTCAAATTTATAAGGAGAAAAATAAAGACTTCATCAATTAAATCATTTTTAAGTACGGGAATCAATAATCTTAAATAAACAGTGAATACGATGCTTAAAATTTTTGCACAAAATTAATTTAGCAGATGATACCACACTTTAATACGTCGATAATATAAATACTGTATTGTTGATTGAAATAGGTTATTTTTATTAATAGATTATTTAAATCAGATGAAAGAGACGAATCAATGGTTTTGAGTTAAAGAATTCCCCCAACAAGAATCCTTAATTTTGCTGAAAATAATAAATAAGTTAATGACCTGCCCCCAGATCGACACAACAAAGGCTTGATAATGTAGAATTGTAAATTGAGTTTCCTCTCATAAAATGACAATTTCCAAAAGTGTGAAAAACTGAATAATGTGGTGAGTTTAAAGTAGGGGTGCACAACCTACTGCCCGTGGGCACACAAATTTCAAATCACCCATTTAAATAATAATTTGACATGCACTGTATTTCCAATTTCATCATAAATCCAAGTGACGTTTAGATCGAATTGAATTTATAACTACTAATTTCCACGTGTTTTCCCGATACATTTATTACGTTATTACGAATCGTGAGTTCTAAAGCGCACATTTAATGGATCACTTTTTGCCGTACTTAATTTGTGCCAATATCATTGTAAATCTAAGTTTTTTTCTGATCATTTTTCGGCAGTTTCTGCGATGTATTCTCACATATTTTAAAAAATTCTGATTTCAATTTCGAAATGCGAATTTGAAATCTCGCATTTCAATAATGACTTTGGCTCACTTTACTTGTGCTAATTTCATCATATATTCATTTTTTTTTTTTTTTATTGAATGCTTGATGCTTTTCTCTGCGATTTTTACAATCCCGTTACTATAACTACGATGTTAATATGACAAGCGAATTTCTAATCGCAAATTTAAATAATCACTATTTGATACAATTTATTTGTGCATAATTTAACGTAATGTTTTTTTTGTTGATTCGGTAGTTGGCACCATGCATTTGTATGTGATATTTAGAATCCCGATACTTTAATATAATGTTATTGCCTCGTGAAAAATTCAAATTCAAAAACTTAGGAAAATGAGAGTATATATATAAAGCTGCTTACTGTTTGTAATTTATTTTGCTTCAATTTTTTTTTATCTTAAGTGATTTTTTCAGGAAAAAATTAAAAAGAAAATATTTTTTTAATTCTTAAAACCTCTAATAATTCAAGAAATAGAAATAAATGAAAAATAATACTAAATAAGTATTGAATTTTATTTTGTATATAATGGATTTGTTTTAATTTTTGTTTAAACATTAAATTTTCTTCAATAGTTTTTTTTAATAAAAAACATCAGTTTCTTTATTTTTAAATAAATTCGAATAAATAAAAGTATTTATTTTCTGCAAATATCTTATTAAGTTTACTGATTAAAAAAAAATTAGTGCTTAGAAAACTAATGTTTGTATAAAAATTATCCTATTTGCTGCTAACCTGATTAAATATGCACACAGCCCTGCCCTTCGTTAATCTACTTGGAAGGGCCACTTACAAAGCAAGTGAAACATTGTTGTGCATAATTTAAAGCATAATTTAATTAAAATAATTTTTTAATCAACATAATTTAAAGCATACATATTCTTAGGGGACGGTCCCTAAGTTCAAACAATCCAATTAAGCGATTTTTACCAGCATTATTAATTCGAATGAAAAGATGTTCAGTGGAAAATCGACATCTTTTGATTTCGATTTTTCAAATCTATTATTTTAATATGCGCATTTATTGAATGAAAATTGGATGTTTTGAATGCGCACGAAAATCAAGAATATCATAACAAAAAGCTAAAAATCGGGACAAATAAGGACAAAATATATTTATCAAGAAAAATCAGGCCAACCAAACCCTGGGAATCTTAAAGTCGTATATTTAAAACTTTCGCAAGAATTCGAATCCGATTTCATCTAAATTTTGTATTTTGCCATGTAAAATTACATAATTTAAAATGACATACAAAATTTTATAACTTACAATTCAAAAATTTTACGACTATTGTTTAATAAAAGAAAAAATACATTTACTAAAATTTATTTTTTACATGGAATTATCTTTGGAAAAACGAATTTTATAATTGTGTTTAAAAAAAATTTCAATTCAGTCAAAAATATCTTGAGATATGGTAAAATATGCAAAAACAAAATTAACATTAAGAGGCCCAAACTTTAAATTGCTCTCCTGACCAAACAATGGGGACCATAATTGTCAGATTGCAGCTCCCCCTGATATTTTGAGGGTCGGAAATCCGAATCAGTTGAATAAAAGGTATGTTTATTCAAAGAAAGTATATTTTTGCGTCTGATTTCATAACTTAAAATATCGTCTGTACTAATTGATTAGTATATTTGAGGTCACCCTCTCAAACCATTAAGATTGAGTCCTTGAACATAAAGATCCGATCATTAAATCTAAAGTTATTCAGGGTAGCTTTTTTTTTTCTTTTTGCGCATTGCACAATTTCACTTTCATTAGTTAGAAATCGTATTAGAAATAAATATGTATTGATTTGTGTCCTTGTTTTGTCGGACTGCGATATCAAAAGTAAAAAATTGATTAAAACTACCAATTTTTTCAATTTAACTACTAAAACTTTTTTAAGCAAATCTAATACAATTTCGAAGAAAAAAAAATGAAGTTGTTGCATGTTGCAGCAGTTTTAGCTAAATTTAGAGAAAAATATTTATTTTGGAACAATTTTTAATTGGAGCTAAATAGAATAGAAACAGGATTTAACAATTCCTTTTCCCAATTACACTTAAACAGCATTTTCAAATACCACAATTTACTCTTACTAAAATTAAAAAAGGATGCTGAGCTAGAATACTTTGTTCACCAGACACAATAACCAATAGGACACATTTCTTATCACTTTCTAAAGATAAGAAGTCTATATTTTCTGTCTTTCTTTTTTCTTTATCTTAACCACAAATGTTTATCCACTTCGCTTTTCCGATCAGTGCAGGAGCTAATAGTGATCAAGTTACTTAAAGATAAGTTATTATCAGTAGCTTTATTATCGGTAGCATTATTTTAGGCTCCCACTCAAATTTTTACAGTCAACTAATAAGATTTCTGTCAAGTGTATCTCATACGTTAGTTCCGTGATGTTCTTATTTGAATATCTCACTGCTTAATACAAAGGGGGGCTCTTCAAAGTATAAACTTATCAACAAAATATTAAAAAAATTGAATGTAATAAAATATTTGGAGATAATCAAAAATATTCCAACAATAAAAAAAATGAATATAATCAAAAGAAATATATAAAAACGAACAGAACGTTTTGAACACGTTTTGAAAAAAAGATACCGAATTAAACGTAAAACTTCAAAACAGTCGCCAAGAAAGTAGCTTCACATTAAAAAGCAATCATTAATAGCGATGATTTCAGTACAAGAAAATAAATGAGAGAATGATACATCAATCTGACGTTATCCCAGCCGCAAAAATGAAATTTCAAGGTTTTCCACTGCAAAAAAATAAAGATCGTTTAAAATAAACAACGAGAGGAAGACTTCGCTTAATCAGCCAAAACAAAAACAAAAAACAGCTTATTATTACAGCTTTCCGCAACAAAAAATAGTTATGGACTAATGAACAAATAAATTTTATAATAAACGAATTCCCAAAGCTAAAACGATAAGGATAGACAACGATCTTAAGCGAAATAATTTTCAAAATACAATGATGACGGGCAACATTTTTTAGCGATATGAAAATCACACCAGTATGCAACTGACAAACATCTAAGTGCCAATTGAATAAGAATGATGGGTACTGACAGCGATCTATGAGCCAATTTAACATGGTTACTGACAAAGATTTAAAGAGCTAATTTCAACATAGATAATTAACGATATTAAATGACTGATAAATTTATAAGCTGAATGACTCACAAAGATCTAAGTACCGTGTTAATTACAGCGGTGATTACTGGTAAAAATTTTAAAATTTAGCTAAATTTCAACAAATATCAAAAACGATTTTAATTGATGTGCAAATTTTAACCTTAAATAACTAACGAAGATCTGTGTCAATTGATGGTTAGTGACAATGATTTTATAAATTAAAATTCCATTATTGATGACCAAAACTCATCGTCACCGATCGTATAGTATACGCAAATTTTAACAATCACTTTGAATATCTATTTGGATATCTATATCTATTTGAATATGTAAATCAATATCTATTTGGATATCTAGATCAATATCTATTTGAATAACTATTTAACTATAAAACAAACTATTTAACTAACAGTTAATCTGAGTTACAAAATTTTGTTCAAATTTCTTAACCTATTATTTTTTCAATAGAATATAATGAAGCTTTCACTCACTTCATAATGAAAGTATTCCTCTAAGAATCGAATAACGATTGCATCTGGTACAGAATAGTCATGCGGGTCAACTTTCACTTAAAACACATGATCATGGTTAAAATGCGAAGCACGTGTTTTGAAACATCACACACGTCTAGCTACTTCGTAATCGTAGGTACGTGGTTTGCCTCATTTTTTCTTACTATTGGCGCCAAGTGCAAGAAGACATAATGCAATAGAGAAAAATAATATATTAACTTAGATACTTCAACCCTTTAAAAGATGCAGTTCTTGAATACGAATCAAAGTTTTCGACGTTACATAAGGTGAAAACTATAACGTATAAAGAAATATTTCCAAAGATATGATTTCGAATTTTAAAAAAAAAAAATTTATACAAAAATAAAACTAAGGTACCAACTTTAACATTTCGTGAGATTTAAAAAAATAAATAAATAAATAAAAAAATAAGGATAGAGCCCAAGATGTCCTTAAACTTTTAAGTGGAGAAAGAGAATTGGGGGCGAAAAATAAACTAACTAATTGAAAAAAGTTTTTTAGGAGTTTAAATTTAATATTAGAAACTTTCAGAAGCTTTTATAATTAAAAAATTTTTAAGTTAATCGTAACGTTAAGTTGCACCTCTCAAACTACATTACACTTTATCATTAGTAACTCTGAGTAGCGCAACTAATCTTCAAATTCTCTGCTTTTACTAAATAGCAGTTATTATTTAAAATGAAAGTGTGCTATTTTTAAGTAAACCAATTTATTTAACAAAAGTATCACAAAATGTTAAAGAGAAAATGGGATTTGTTTCGATTTTAATAACATCTTATAAGTTTTGCAAAATAATGCTCTCAGCTAGAGATACATAATGATAAATTTCTCTGTGAAATTTTAAGAATAGTTTAGAATGCATTAAATAAAGATATCATGCAAAAGAAAAACTATAGTCCAATATTAAAATGTATACAACATATTTAAAAAGATTTTTGTTCAAAATTCTTAAAACAAAAATATTTTAAGGAATTTTATTTAATGGAAAAAAAAGTTTAAGTCACTGGATATTAGATAAAAACTAGACAGAATCTCGAAATTGTGCCACCTAAACCGCGGGGTTTCCCTATGCAGTTCGAAGAATTTGTATTGTTGAAAAGTATTTTTAATCATAAATTAAATTTATTACAGTGTATTTGAATAAAAATAAAAAAAATCTGATTTAAATAAAAAAAATCAGATTTAAATCAAATCAAAAAAATCGGATTTTTTTTCTAAAAAATCAAAAAAAAAACACAAACCCTGTTCTAGTGTATTCAAAAAAGTTTTTTAAAAAAAAACTCAAAAGTTACATATAAATTTCCCCGAATGAATAAATCATTATACACAGAATAATTAATTCAACAATAAAAATATGAGCTATATATATTAGTAATAATTGCAACACTAAGTTCTAGCAATCAGATTCAACTCAAAGGTTAAAAAAATATTTATCATCCAAGTTCAAATGAATAAACATTTCAATTAAGGAAGAAGGAATTATCTTCAAAGTTTTAGTTTTAAAAAAAAAAAACAAATTGAATGATAATTGCATTAAAAGGATATAACGAAAGGTTAAAAATAGTAAAATATAGCAACAAAAACAAGCTACGATAAAATCGCGGAAGGTTTCCACGAAATATTTTCAAGGAACTACAAGCTGGAAATGTCAATAAAAAAGTCATATTTAAATCTACCAATCATTATTACTTCAAACAATCGCATCGAAAAGACAGCTAGACAGAATATTTTTGTTAATTAAATCATGCATATCTCACACATTTACAACCACATCCGCTGTAATCTGCAATATCCACAAATATAAAGTATGACGCAGTTTCTTTTTTTTTTTTTTTCCAAACACATGTTAGATCTTTTAAGAATAAGTAAAAATTAAAAATTTAGAAAACTAGTCATTATAACGTTTATTAAGTTTAAGAAATAACAAAACGTAAAAAACGAATGAAGAGAAAAAATTTTTACTTTTAATATTATTAATAACAAAATAAAACATGAGTGTGTACATAAAGGTTTTTATAAAATACAGTCACAATTTTAAAAAATACCAGTGACAAAGTAAAATTTATACTAATTGCGGAAAAACGCACAAGTTTTAAAAACCGAATCAATTAATAGAAAGAATAACATATTTCTAATTCAGTCCATGACGAGAATTAAGCTTAAATTTAATATAAATTATGCGTATTAAAAGATTCTTTGCTCATCAGTAATATTTATCATTTTGCGGTAGACGCCAGCTTCAATTGTCCAATCAAATATTTCATTAACTTTTTTACATTATAATTATGCTACAATTTGTTAAAAGTAATTAATATTTTCTGATTTGATTGCTTGGCTGCATTAAGTAGTTGACGCAACTACGCTACTTAATTGGAAAAGAAAATAAGAAACTTCATTGTTCTCAAAAATTAGTAAACGGATATTTGAGCTACTTTTGATAAAATTAATTTTAACTTTCCAGTGAAATCTGCTGAATAGTTTTTAATTAACTAAGCTTAAAAAAAGTCGCGATGCTACTAGAGAAATATTAACCGGATTTCATTTCCATTTTGAATATTATCTCTCAAAATTACCCAAGTTGGAAAAAAAAGGCAAATATTACAACTCAAAATTTTCGATCATTAATAAATTAAATTTTAAAAAAATGCAATGAATTCTTATAATTATACTCTTTATAATTTTTTGGAAAAAATTTGATTAGCTTAAAATATTCCAAACGCAAAAAGTACAAATTCAAAAGGATTCGCACCATAAAATTACGGCTACCCCTTTAAAACAAAGATCAAAAATCCGAAATCGTCGAAAAAATGGTATAATTATTCAAAGAAATTGTGCTTTTGTGTCTGAGCTAATAATTTGCATGTTTAAAATTTACTACCTGAACCATTAAAAGGATGCATGTTAGCATATGAAAAACAGCTTAAGTTATCAAGATGATCCAATTTTTTTTTTCTTTAAGCATTTCTTACATAAGTAACAAACCCACATTTCAACGGTAAATATTTTAAAGAAACATTTTGCAGCAAAACATCAAAGTAGCTGCAAAAAGTCTTAAAGATGAAAATAAAGGCTGCTGGGGGAAAAAATGGGTTAAATTTTTTTTTTAAGAAAATAGGCTCACATATCAAATGCCACTAACACAACAATCAAAAATGATAATTATATCCCAATGATAGAAGGAATACATTTGAAGTTAAAGCAAAATGAGCATTAATTAAAATTACACCTAAACAGAAAACTGAAATAAATCAAGCGATTGAAAAACGTAATTCATTTTTTACAAAAAGTAATAAGCTCTTTTAAAATCCACATATTTCAAAATATTAAAAGCAAATCCCAATGCTTATTGAAAGCAAATCCCAGTGCTTATTGAAAGTAAATCCCAATGCTTATTGAAAGCAAATCCCAATAAAATTAGAATAAAGAAAACATTATTAAGCATATAGAAATTACATGTTTTAATTTTTATCCAAACATTTAAAATTGTATACATTTAGTCGCTACACATATTACAAAAATTTTAAAAAGAATTTTATAATCGTCTAGCGTTATTTTTCCAATAGGGATAAGTTCAATTGCTTGTTAATGCCCGAAGCATTACAAACCAGTTTTCCGGGCCTTGCTATGATATGTGAGGCAGCTTATGAAAGCAGATGATCTCATCTTAAAATACAGCAAAAAAATAAAATAAAAAACTAATCCTTCAATTAAAAACAAAACTTCGAGACTATGAAAATAAAATACAGGATTTGAACACTAAAAGCTACGGAGAGCAACTTAAATTCCAAGCAGAATCAACTTTGGATCGCCTGCTTTTTACCACTTATGTTTAAGCGGGAATTATTCCAAACTTAGTAAAATTAGGACAAATCTAATCAATATATTTTTATTTATTTATTCATTTTTACTTTTTTTTTAAGCGAGTCCTGTATTTCTGATTTTCTGAAAAATAAATAAAAAACCAGGGATCTGTTCAAACTTTCGATTAAGTCCTGTTATTGTAAATTTGTGAAAAATCTAATTTTCTGAATGTAAAATTACCGTAGAATCGAATTCTTTTAGCCAAGATTTTGATTCTATGAATATTTAAAAATAAGGTCCTGTTTTTGTAGAAAAAAAATATAAACGCACTGAAACCATACCTTTCAAGAAGTTGTAAATTTACAACTATGAATTAAAGAAGCTATCCACTGTTTTTTAAAAGAATTTTGTGATGCGTCCATTTTTAAAATAAAAAATATTGAGAAGGGTTCATTTTTATAATAAAAAAATTGGTGAACTCCGTTCTAACAATAAAAAATTTATGAATCAATAAATAAAAAAACTTTAACATAAAATAACTTAAATACAAATAAACGTTCTTTTATTTATATAATATTAGGGGATATGCCACCTGCTCATTATCATTCGCCAATTCTCAGAATTGTATGCATAATTTTCAGATAGCTTTACTATCTGAGCTGAGCACGCTTATACATTGCACGAAAGGTTAACAACCTTGCGGGATTATATAAAATAAAATAAAAAAATTCTTTTTAATTTAATTCATTTCTCCAAAACTAGTCCGAAAATTTACAGAAAGTTCGTAGTTTCTTGTTTTTATTGCTATTTTTAGTCATAAGGGTTAGTGGCAACTGATTAGTCACCCTTAATATGCCTAAAAAAACAGTCAACATAAGCTATTTAATTACTCCAAAACAAATTCGAAATTTATACAGTGTTAACGGCAGCACTAACTCTTTTAAATATTTAGTGATTAAGAAGGAATATTTTAAACATCATGAAAACGTGTTTTAAATAAAAATATATTTCGAAAAAAAATTATTCTTCATTCACATATAATGCATTTTTAGAGTCATTCTGAAAGTGCAAAGACTAAACCTTAATTATTTTAATCCATATTTCAAATACGTTAAAGAAATTTAAAAAGGTGGTCCCACCTTTTTTTAAAAAAATGGAATTAATCCAGAATCAATTTTTATCTTTCGGTACCCCCTAATTCAATTCATAAAAACAAGAAAACTTAATGCTCAAAATACAATTCTATTATTTAGTAACAGATGATTTCATACATCAAATAATGAAGGGAAAAAAATGATCGTTGTTGAACCACTTAGCGATGTTGTAATATATTCGTTCTACATCATTGACTACAGTTAACTGAATACTTCAATTTATTCCAGCTAAAAAATATTCATTCCGAGCGGAAAGTTCACATGACACAAAATAAAAACACTATCTATCAAGACATACAAGGCTGAAATTACAATGCGTAACCCGCATAAACGAAAACTATTTTTATTTTATGTGCTTGTTTACATTAATATTAAAGAATTCCTTGAAAATCTAGTAAGTCTATTTTAAAGTGAATTCTGAATTGAACCATGAACCGTTCACTGAACAAATTGATTAATCCCTAAAAACAAAAAGAGCAAAACGCGAAACACTTCTATTATTTTGTTTAAATTCTATTTAACAAAATTTTAATAAAAATGTCGTTTGTAGATGTTCATCTCAATTATTTTGAAAAATTCTTTTAGATATATATAAAAAAAAAAAACTGACTGAACCAAATGCTTCAAAACATTTAAAATTAAGATAATTCAAAAAATGGAGTAAATCGTAGCAATTCAATCCGCAATCATAAGAATTGAATGGAAGTATAAGATTCAAAACAGTAAAGAAATAATTGGTAAGGTTAAAAACCATAGAAATTTTTAACAAAGCATATTATTGACACTTTTACTAGATATGTCTCGTCAATCGTTTACCCTACATTATGTTACATAATATGGATTGTTAATGAGGTTATTATATAACAGTCTCATTATTTAGTAATTTAACGTAATCGAAGAAAAATAACTTCAACGAGCATAATATAAACTTGTGCTGTTTTTTTAAGAATAAGAAATTTTATCAAGAATCATTTCTTAATTTAACTTTCAAAAATTTGCTTTGAGCTCCCTTATACAGTCTGTTGATAGTTTTTTAACCACAGCTTTCCCAAAATTATTTATCCTGGAAATATAAGCCATATTTTCAAATTCATCAGGATTAAGAAAGCGTTTTTTGGTGAAAAGCACCACAATTATAAGGGGTCTGTTTAGAGGAAATTTGGGTTCGTTAACGGACCCATCACAAAATATCTTTTCATAAAAACGGACTCTCCACAAAATAATTTATCTTTTAATCGGACCCTTCACAAATTTGTTTATCTTCATTATTGTTTTGTTAATCGAATAAACCCTTCCCGGGGGGGGGGGGAGAGAAAGACAGTTCGAAAAGAACAAAGTTTTCCAAGTTTCCTTTAAGTTCTAACTCCAAATGTAGTATTCTAAGAAAATATTTCTACTTTTACAAACATCGTGTGCACATTCTTATTGATATTAAATGATATTCTTTTTGTAAATAGATAATTGATCAATTTATATTTATTCATAAAATTAATTAATATTATGTAAATAAAAATTAATTTCCGGCAATTTTTTAAATAAAATATAAATTTAAGAATGGTTTAAATTTACTTAATGCATAATACATTAAAAGTGTGTTATTTAGAATATGTCAATTTAAATTATTAAAAATGTGAGTGATTTTATTTCCATTATTCGTTCCAAATGAATATTCTGTGTTGAGCAGTATAGGCTAAATACCAAATATTTGTATGTTGCATCTCTAATTTAGTAGCAGCAATTGTTGAGCCGAATCTTGTATCGATTTACAATTTAAAAACTTCTTGAAAAGGTTTTTAGCAATTTTTGCAATAACAGGACCCTATTTGCACAAATTCACAAAAGCAGGACCCTCAAGACATGTCGGAAACTGCTAACCATTCAGATCTCTGAGCAACTAATCATCTGCAAAAACGAAAAATATGGTTTTTCCCCAACAAGAACTGTGTGTTACTTAATCGGGGTAAAGTGGCTCAGTTCTTATAAAATTTCAAATTCTCATTAATTTAAAAATAAGAATAAATTTGGATCGTGACCACTCTTCGCTGACGGCCAGAAAAAATTTCCAGCATCATTCCAGGTTTTGTTTAAAATAATTGTTACTTGGAATAATTTGAGCTTCTCACCGGTTGAATAGAGATTAGAATCAAAAACTAAATCGATAAAAATTAAATTTAAAATGAAAATTCGTGATTTATAAATTATTTCAATGCAGCCTAATTGGATTTATTCCAGAACGTGACAATTGGTAAAATTAATAATTAAGGAGAACTACCGAAATGCAACACACCTTAACAGACAATTCATTTCAAGAGAATTGAGAAAAGATTACGCAAAGATCTCATTCTTCTTTCGACATACTTAGCAGCAGGTTTCGCACTAAAGGAGATATCTTTTCAGATTAAGTTAAAAATAAATGAAAAACGGAAATGCGGTCAAACAATGATACGTTGAAAAGAAAATCGGCCAGACAGCATTTTTATCGCTGAAGGCAACGGCAGTCCAGTAAATATACATTTCTAGAAAAAAGCAATGAACTATATCGTTTTCGCCACTAATTTCAATAATTATATACAAACATATGCTACAACAGCTGCAATTTTAAGAGTTTTTTCATTCTACGGTATCCAAGGATACAAGAAGTGTTATCACGGTTAAGGTCAATCGTTTCACGCATCGATTACGGACTATTCAAAAGTTGTAAGATACTGAAAGTAATTAAGGTTTGAAGTTCATGTTGCGGTGGAAAAATATAACCTTTTTAGACAATACGCGAAAGACGAACCACGCTAACTTAACAGGTAGAAACTTAATATAAACTTGACTTAAGCCAGGGGTCTGTCCAGACATTTTGTGAAAGGTCCGTTTTTGTCAAAATTGTGAAAAAATTACTCGTAATTTGTGAATATAAAATAAACGTCAAGTCACATTCTTTCAACTAGGATCCGGCTTTTGTGAATTTGTGCAAATAGGATCCGGTTATTGCAAAAAACTTTTTCAAGGAGTTTTTAAATCGTAAAGACAGACAAGATTATGCTCAACACTGTAAAATTGCAATAAAAAAATTTAATTTAAAAAAATAAACAGCAATTGTTGCTACTAAATTAGAGATGCAACGTACAAATATTTGGTATTGAGCCTATGCTGCTGAACGAAGAATATTCATTTCGGACGAATAATAGAAGAAGCATCCGCCAAAGACAAAACTTAGTTCGTTAACATCTGTCTTTCTTCCCCCCCCCCTTCCTGGGAAGGGTTTATTCGATTAACAAAACAATAATGAAGATAAACAAATTTGTGAAGGGTCCGATTAAAAGAAAAATTATTTTGTAAAGGGTCCGTTCTTAAGTTAAAATATTTTGTGAAGGGTCCGTGTCTGTGAAAAGATATATTGGGAAGGGTCCGTTAACGGACTCAAATTTCTTCTAAACAGACCCCTGCTTAAGCTAATCATGCTTTTATCGCAAGTTTACAAATATAATTTTTCTTATTGTTCAAAATTTGATCTCTTGAGTAAAACATTGCATCAGGAATGACAAGTTTCTTCCACAGTGGAAAAAAAAAACCGAGGAAAAAACCAATGAAAAAGACCACTCCCAAAGAAATAGGTTTTTCTAACAACGTAAGTGGAAGAGATAAAAGAAACTTTCTAAAAGAATATCAACAAACAATTAAAGCAGTTTTTAAACTGTTTATAAGTGCAATCTAATCTAAATAATCATATTTAAACAAGTGAAAACCTAAAAGAACTATTAAAAACAAAAATAAATTTCATTTCTTAAGAAATTAAACTGCAGCTTTGCAATACTTTATGTAAATGAATTTAAAACCTAATTTTTTAATCATATAAGTACTCTAAAAATAGCATAGTATAATCAAATTTTATAATACTTAAACTAACAAATCGCATATTAGTTACATAAATTACTAAAAAACACATATGAAATTCACAATTACAAATAGTATACAATTTTTATAATCAAATACCGTTAACATGAATAGTCAAACCGACTCTTAAACATAATAGATTTTTAAAATTCTGCATAAAAGTAAAAAAAACAAATGATAGGAAAATATTTTTTTAAGTAGATGTGAAAAAAAGCTATAATTTCTGGTACTACATAAAATTAAATTCGTTGAAATTTTAGCCATTCTTATGGTACTAATAGTTAAAAGATAGTATTGGTCATTTAAGTTCCTTTTATTTCGTACAATTTCTTCCGGTTTTCTCCAATTTCTTCCACCGTCCAGGAAGAAGTAGGTTTCTTCCGGACGAAATGTAAATCTCTGTATAAAATCCTCGATACCTACTAAAAATGACTCAAAAAGTTGCTAACATCTATTATTTGATGTAGTTTCATATATTATAGTTCTCACCACGTTCTTTTTCCCCTATACTTTGTATTTTAAATATAAGACTGTAATAACACCGCAATAAAAAAGTTCGAAATATGTCAAATCGGTTAAAAACTGACAGCTTGTCTCAGTTTTCGCGGAATATAAAGCCAGTCAAAGATTCTAAAACGTCTTAAAATGCCAATAATATGACTGAATTTTATTTTTCGCCACCTACACAACTCAAACTAGCAACTCCTATAGTGAAATTATCCATTCGGAAACGTCTTGAACATTAAACTCGGCCCACGGACTATTCAATCTAAAAACGTCACACATGCATCACATCCTTCGCGAAAAGAATTTCAAATAAGTGAAAATTTTAACGGTCGCTGACCCTTGCTTTTACTATAAAAATGCACAGGCGGGTCAGTTAAACAATAACAACAAACACTTGGAAAAAATCACATCAATATTAATGATTTCAATCTAATAGTATTAAAACTTTATTTTTATAGTATAAGTTACAAATAAAGAAGTTCATGTTGACAATTGCATATTAACAACTCGTTTTAGCTTATCTAAAGTATGACACAGATTTGATTTTACTGAAAAATATATTAAAATTTCTTTAAGAAGATATTTTGAACATACTGTATCAAATCCGGAAGCCATTCTCGAAAGAAATATCAACCAAGTGAATTGATACTGCATCCAGTAATTGACCTAGAACTTAAAACTGATACTCGCAGTTCCCAATTAGAACAAAGGCTGAGTACAATGAAAATTTATGAGTAACCGCTCACGGAAGTATTAATAAAATATTGAGGCAGTATTTCTTTATATGATTAAACATCATTCAAGCTTAAAATAGTCTTAGTTTAGTATTTGAGAGGGATAAAAAAAAACTTGATAAATAAAAAAATTTTTTAAAAAAACTAGATTTTTGCTCCATTACATTCGTTTGATCTGATCAAGCAAAATGGTTTATAGGTAGCTGTTTAACAGTAAACATACCATAACCGATCAATTGACCGTTTCAGACAACCGGTCATTTGACCAGAAGAACAATTTGCTTTATAAGCTTATCGAATCAGAAATCTAATGCGTGTTCAACGTATTGCATTCGATTACAATTGCACATTTCTGCAAATTAGTTCAATCAGAATAACTGAATTCAAATTTCAAGAAAGTACCTAAAATTTTAGATTGGCATTTTTGTGTAAGAAAAAGAGACAAAAGCTAATTGTTTTGGTAAGTAGCTTATATTTTATTTCGATATCGTTACTTGATTCCAAACTAACTGTTAGTTTTTACCAGAAAAATTTCGAAACAATCAAGACAGCACAAGTTCTTAGAAGTAATAATGTTAATTATAAGAATAATTATAAGAATTATAGTAATAAGAATTATAGAAATAATAAGAATTAGAAGAAGTATGTTTACGGAAAATGTACAATGGAAGCACCCTGCATATGTAAAAAATGCGTAGAGCAATGAATGCATTATGCAATATTTCATTCATTCAAGAAACATAAAGTCCGGCCATTTGAAGAAATAGGTATACATGAAGTGTTGGTATGTTTAGTGTTAAAAGTGTTAGGTAAATCCAAAAAGTTTTTCAGGAACACAGGGTGCCTTGCCTTGCCTGCTGAGCCATTCAAAATTACAAGGTCAAGGAGATGATCGCTGATGTCTAAAATAATTAACGCACATAGGCCGTCCATAAACGATAAAACATTAGCCTATACCACTACAAATTTAATATATTCTAATGACCAAAACGGGTCAAATCCAAAAAGCTTTAATAACTTAAATGTACTTAATTTTAAAAAAATACTTATAAAACTAGATCACTACAAATTTTTTAATGCAAAAATAAATTTACATTAAAAAAAATTAATGTAAAACAATTATGTAGTTAATACTTTTTTTTTAAAGACCAGGAACTTTTAAGGGGTTAAGCCTCCAGGTGTCCGCACACATTGGTATGTATAAAGTATGACCAATAGGAACTATTTAAAATAACAAAATCAAATGGTGCTAAAAATTGCATTGTTATAGCAAAAATAAAAGTAAAAGAAAACGAGAAAACAAAAAGCAGTCAAGGTCATAGGGATCGTGGAACCCATATTTATCTGAAGATAAATCCCTTAGGGGTTATTCCGTGCGGAAAGACATATGCTTTCAATGGAGCAAGAGAGAAGTTTGATGCAATTGTATCTATTGAATAAACCAAATTTAAAGCCCATCAAGTTCGTTTCTGTAACACAACTCTGAAAAACAATTGCAAATGATATACAATACAAAATCCGTAGCGATCAATAGTTGAAAGAGTTAATTTGTAGAAAAGAAAAGTTGCGAAATTAGAAACAGTTGTTCTATATGATCGACCTCAGAGATACGCAACCTAGCACAACCCAGCAACAGTGTAGCTTTCATAAATGTAGAGTAACATTTAAACTGATTATATATATTCAATCCGATTTTATGATTGTATCCTAAGTAAACCCTGGTTGCACTTTTCTTATGAATAAAAAATAAGATTAAAAGTATTAAAGCGAGAGAGTTACTGTACGAAAAAAATATATATAAATTATGCCAATTTCTAATGGAGATATGCTAATCTGTAAATAACTGCCAAATCAAATATAAACGGAACTCGTGTAACATATAAAAATAGAATTAACTGATAAAAAGTAATTTTAACGAGATATGTTTTATGACATCTAATTTCGAGATTTTCCGGAGGATGTGCTACTTACTCTAATTTAAACAAGTACAAAACAAAAAATAACAATTAAAAAAACTTGGAATTTGGTCAATTTGGGCTAACATAAAACGAAATTCCACTGCCATTTTTAAGTGTTGGATTTAGGGGAAAATGGGGAAAAAAATATATAACCCTTGTTTTTGCTGTCAATTTATGGGTGAAAAAAAAATTATGACTGCCCTGAAAACACAACTGCAAAAAAATTTATTTAACAAAAAAAAATTCGAAATCAAGTAGAAAATTTAAATATAACCATTATCAATTTTAAAAAAAATTACTTAGAATTATTAGAGATGAAGTAATTTGATCTAGAGATTATTATCTTAATTAGAGTTCTTAACTAGATTAAGTAATTTGAGTCACTTTTGTTCTTTCGAGACTTTAATCTTTTATAATGCCCTTTCTGAGGTCGAAACTATGTGCAATGCACTTTCCAGGTTTTAGCGAATAAAATGAAATTCCTCGGCTATTACTTTATTCTGCCAAAATCCAATTCCTTGACAACTCCAAGTTTTCCTTACATCGTTATTGCGAGCAGCCCAAACAAATATTCAATTCGGGTCTGAAAATGAGAAATAATTTGTACATAAAAAGGAAAAATGCGATTTTATGAAGCATCAGCTAGAAAAGAAGTTTTTCCCCTTAAAATAAACTGAAATAACTGGGTACACATAATTCAACTTGATATACGCATACATATTTATTTAGATACAAGTCTAATCCTTTATTTAGGCAAACAAATATAACAAATCAAAATTCAGAATAAATTATAATAATTTATATAAATTTGATAATTCCGTATAAAATTAAATAATGTGAAGAGTTATTTTTAAAAAAATGAAACTTAAAAAATTTTTACTTTTTCGTACCATAATAAATTTTATTAGTTTTAAATTTGAACTATTCATTTAATTATTATCGTTAAATAATTGCACTGGTCAATTTTAGTTTCTTCCACTTGGTTTCAGTTTAATCAGGTTTTCTCCTATTTCTTCAGGACACTGGAAGAAATAAGTTTCTTCCAACCCTGATTGAAAAGTAGTACGGTAAAGAACAGATCTAAAAAATAAAGAATTAAAATGTCGGTAATAAACTGAAGCTACAGGCACGGTCATAAGGTTGCGCCACAAAGGGTATTAAACTCAATATTTCTAGGAAGGCATGTCTTTTGTTGCCTTGAACAATCAAGAATAAAGAGCTTTTTTTCCCCTAGTCATTAATGTTTCCTTTCTAATATCGCATTGTCAGAGAACGCGCTCGAAACTTAACTTTCAAGGCCGAAACTCATTAATGAAATAATATATTTAATTTTATAATATGACACAATTAACTTAAAAAAAAGGTCAAACCATTGGAGTCGTAACCTAGAATACATAATAGAATAAATTCTAGAATGCATCTTTCAGCCTAGAATGCACGTTTTCGTCCGAGCGTTTTCTTTCTTTCTACGCAATTGTAATTTTTAAATGCTTAATTTTTATATTCAATGTCCAATTCATTTAATTATGTTTACCATGGCATGCATTTGATGTGTTATATGCTTACCAAACATGAAACACAACTTAGCACGACCATTGCGTATATATGTTTGCTTAACATAAAACAAAAATAAAAGTAGAAGAAAGTTCCATACAAAAGAGATGTGTATTTAATCGAAAACTTTTATTCATTAATTTAAATGCTTATAACAAATTGAGAGCTTCCAACTTTTAGTTTGAAACTCAATTGAACTTCTCAATGTACAAAATTTAACACTACGTCATCTTTACCAATTCATATGAAAAAGCTTTAACACATTTTCCTATTACGGTTTTCTAGATTATCATTTGCGTACATGAAAAATTTTAACATGAAAAGCTTGTTTGTTTAAAATACCAATTTAATTTTAATTTAATTTTAATCAGATTCTGAGGTGGGGGGGGGGGGAATGAATTCCAAGGCAGACAGGAGCAGTTTTTCCCCAGCATAACTCACCTACACTGAGTGCTAACTTTCAAGAAGAACCGATTTTCCACGTTATTGTTTTGTCAAAACTTAGCAGTTCTTAAATTGCAACAGATGGTAATCCAAACATTTTTGTGAAAAATGGACAAAAACCGTTCTTTCACTCTTGATCTTCATTCGTAATTATGGATAAAATACACTTATTTACATAATTATAAGATTTAGTTCTACTATACTCTTTTATGTAAAACAATAAGGGAAACTAGTTTTTCTTATGCCAAGTCCAATTTTTCACATTTTTTTTAATGAATTTGGTGTTTTGATCATCAAACTATGAGGGAGAGAGCTAGAGGAAATCTTTAAAATATTGTCCCAACAGTTGATTCAGGAAAGCGGTGGAAAATTTGCACATTGACTATGTTAATTTCTCTTTGAGTACCTCTATGTCGGATTTTTTTTTCCTTTTCGTATAAAATTGAAACATTCTTTTATCTAAGATAATTCTACGTAAAAAAAAAAATATCTAATATTTTTTTAACCATATCCTCCAGCATACCAGACTCTTGGTACATCCCAGCATGCCAAGAAAAAACCTGAGGAACACCGAAAAGAGTACATAAAGACTAGGAAATCAACTAATGCAATGAACAGTGCATAATGTGAAAAGCAGTTCTGCATTTTTAAAATTGTTTCTTTATCATTTGCGAGTAATACTAAGAGAAAATATATTTTATGAAACTTCTCATAATTTTATCTAATCCAAATTTTAACAATGAATATCAACTGCCAAAGATACTATCAAAAAAAAAAAATTTGATAGTGCGAAAAAAAAAACTTTATTAAAATGTTAAAAGTTGCAATAATTATCTAAGTGTAGACAAATATGTGCTTAAATCCAACACTTTAGCAAGCTGTCATCATCAGTAAAGAATTCACTCTCTTGATCAGTTAAACCAGCAATGATGCTGCTTACATGCAAAAATTCTAGAAAGAACACGAAAAAGCTATAACTGTCCTCTATGACGCATAATTTTAAATACGAATCGGTCAAAGAATATTTTTGCAACTAAATAGTGTCATTTACCATTAGAAACAAACGGTAACTAAAATTTAATGAAAATTATCTATTGTACAATTATATTTCAGTACGGGACAACAATTTCATGAAGTTTTACTAAAGCTGATATTTATTTTTTAAATTCTTTAACATACAAGGACACATTACAGTATATAATCAAAATTTCGTACTTTAAGATATGGAAAGTCCAGATTTAGGAAAATTTTTGATCTTAGATATTCATTAAGTATTTTTTGATTTTAGGTTTTTAGGTACAGGTCCACAATTATAAAAAAAAAAAAAATTATTCTTTTGTAAACCCCATAGTGTTTTGCTTGCTTTTTCATAAGTTATTCTATGAATTTTTGCATAGTTTTTAAAATTTCAAAGCTTTAATATGTTATTACTATCCAGTGAATATTGAGATTTGCTAGAGAGTTATCTATTTTTTAAATGTGCT
Source organism: Parasteatoda tepidariorum (assembly GCF_982258835.1). Classification (NCBI taxonomy): domain Eukaryota; kingdom Metazoa; phylum Arthropoda; class Arachnida; order Araneae; family Theridiidae; genus Parasteatoda; species Parasteatoda tepidariorum. The sequence continues at coordinate 58,275,701 of NC_141765.1, forward strand.
AGATTTGTATTCACTTAGCTCAGCCAATTGTTTTTCAACAGATATTACAATGAATTTTTACATGATTTCTTAAAACGGTAATGTTTTTAATAGTACTATTACAGCATGTGAATTTTGAATCACATTTACCTAATCACTATTTGGCACACTCAATTTCATCCTAAATTTGAGTGGGGTTAGAACTGTTCATTCAGTAATTGTTACGGATTACCAATTTATCTTTAAAATTCCAAAATTTATTACATAATTACGACACATGAATTTGAGTAAATTTTTTTAAAAGGCATTATATGAAGATTTTGTCATAAACTCGTGACTTGTTTATCATATTTTCAGCCTGCAGTCGGTTCAGATTTTTTTAAATCAAAATGTTTTAATTTATATTAGTATTACAGCAATCGCATTGAGTAGACATATTTGGCACAACAGCCCAGGAAGAGAAAGAACCTTCTGATGAAGATTTCTCCAAATCAACCTATTTTTTTTACCTGAACTGCCCAATCACGTTAAAATATGATTCGGCCAAATTAAGGAATTGTTTAGGCCTTCCTTATTTAGACTGGTGAAGGTTCGATGCTATTTTCTTTACCGGATCTTTTTCAACTACTCTGACAATATGAACGGCCTAGTTCATTCTATTAATTTTGATGCTCTTGATGACATTCTATAAATTTCTGAGTTAAAATGTTCTCAAAGGTCATATTTTTAATGCCGCCAAAACTATTCCCAAGAAACTTTTTTTTCAAAAATCACTATTTTGTCTAGCTATTTTTTGTTAGAAGCCAGGTCTCTGAATCATACATCAGGACAAGCCTAATGAGAGTTTTACATATTTTAGAAACTTCATTTTTCTGAAAAGAAAATTAGATTTCAATAAAGTACAGTGCAAGTCCAAAAAACTTTTCGTTTTCATATTGATAGATTTTAGAGGTAGTGTTCTTTCTGTTAACCGAAAATTAAAAGTAATTAAAACCAGATACAGTTCCATTTTTTTTTTTAGATAATTAAGTGGTATCATAAAAATGTGTTTTCTGTACTGGTATGTATTTGGTTTGTAAGTCATTTATTGTCAGTCTCATACAATTTGCAGCTATCTCAAAACTTTGAGAAGGCGTGCAGGACAATTTCAACATAAATTCATATGGTTTTGTTGATCACTTTTTTTAAAAGTTATTCTGAGTTTCCAGAACTAAAATCTACATTTATTTAATATGTTATTAAGACATGTGAGTTCTCACATCTTGCCTCGAATTTAAAATAGATTTAACTAATTTTATTCCTCCACCAACAGCTGGAGGGAAAAAGAGAAAAAAAGTCTGCATTTTGGAGGTTTTGGGATTCTAGAAGTCCAGTCTTTTCAAGATTATACAGTATTCAGTGCTACTTGTTTTATTCCACAATTAGCAAAATATTTTAAATTATCTAATTGAATTAGTATATATCAAAAAGGATATAGAGTCTTAATATCTCTTAAAAATATTTTATTTTGATTATTAAAGGAAAATTGATCGACAATTTTGGGTTTAATTCTATGTTGAATTGTTACTGAAGCCTGTGGCAGATTCGTGGCGACATAGTCGCAAAACATTACAGAGTTCTTACAGAAAGATTTTTCCTTTGGGAAGTAAAAAATTCAGCTTTTCTTTTTTGCAGAAATCTTCGATTTTGCAGAAATCTTCGAAAGATTTTATCTTTTTTTCATAATTATATTCAAAAGATGCATTTCTCGTGCATCGAAGTGGGAAGAAATGCTTGTGATTTTTCTATTCTCATTTGAGAATAATGACAAATAAAGAATAATGAAGTTTTTTTTTTCTTTTCCGTAGAAATTTGGTTTTCTTTTCTGTAGAAATTTTCGTTTTTTTTTTCATGCAGTTATTACTACTGATTTCCACATAGCTTTTAAAATCCAATACTTTTAATGCAATATTATTTATTACAACAGCGGACTCTTAAAATGAAAACACACATTTAGTAATCCCTTCAGAAGAGTCCTATTAGTGTGATTTCGCCTTTTCGCCGTCTATCTTTTTTTTGGTAGTTACTCCTACAGATTTTACGATTTTTTTTAATGTGATGATAAATCACAAAATGTGAAGAAGTAAATCAGCGTGTTATCTTCCCACAAAAAGTGAGAATATCATCCATAATAATAGAACAAAAAAAAATTGCATATTCAATTAAAAATATTTGATTTGATCCAATTTTTTTATTTATTTTTTGAAGTTAACGCTTCTCTTACTTTAAATTAGTAATATGCATATTTGTTATTTTTTAATGTCTTGCAGTAAGATATTTCTATGAAAAAATTCTGCCACAGGGTTACTGAATCAATTACTAATTGCATTTTTTTAGTAATTAATTATCAACTTAAAATGTACTATATATCTTTAAATAGAGATTTATACAATTTTAATAGAGAGAATTTAATTTATATGATTTCATTGAAGACCCGGAATCACTAGGAAACTATTAAACACATAAAAATTATCATTGATTTCAATTTTGCTCTACTGACTATCAAATTTAATACAACTGTGCATTGCCCTTTTTCATTTCCTGTAGTTCATCAGATAACAGTTTTTACATATCCAAAATCATAACTCATGTCAAAACTATTAGTACCTGAGGAAAATATTAAGAAAGTTTAGTCACTGGTCCATTTACAAGTCTATTTATTTTTTTTTTAAGTTACTAAAGAGAATTTAAATATAAACCAGCACAATTCTGAGAATGCATAATACTCATTATTATGATAAAATATGCTATTTTAGGACAAAAGAAAAAGGCTGGGTAACCATTGATATTTTACGATGGTTTGAGTTAAATTTATAGTCTCAGACCCTGGTTAATTTTAAGCTCTGATTGGTATCATACTTTCAAGATTGTGGCTATTTTCTCCTTATTTTTAAGGACAAAAATCTAAATCCTTAGATAAAAAGCATATTTGTTAATAGAAAGTATGTTTTTAGTCTAGTTTCGTAATTTAAAATCTCCTCTGGAGCTAACAAACTATCATAGTTCAGGTCTCCCATAAACTATGAAGATTCGCACTTAGTTCATAAAAATTCAAACATTAGGACAAAATTTTGTTGAACATATTTCTTTTCTTTATTTTGGACATAATACATCTACAATCACAGAAGCCTAAAAAAATCATTCAGATCTTTAACCATATATGGAAAAATCAGAAGAAAAATATAAAGATACCCGATATTCTTACACATTCATAATCATATTTAAAAATAAAAGAAAAATCACAGTACAGGTACCTTCCTTGCATAAAATAACTAATTTAAACAACGTGCAAAATAACTTTAGTTACAAGTAAAAATGCAAACTAAAAAAAGTACCTTTTATTCTTTCCCCGGCTTAGCCGATCCAAGAAACCAGAATGAAACCAAAATAAGACTTTTTGAAATTAAAAAAAAATTGACAAATTTAAATTTTTTATAAAAAAAAAATCTTTATGCATTGGTATAAATGATATTTATAATATCTTAAACAGAACATCGCATGCAATGTTTAAGTTAAATATTAAATTGGTACTTAAAATGTCTAGGAGGAAAACCAGTTTTATCAAAATGAAAAGCGCCTGTGGTCTAATTTTTAAATATCTAGTCTAATGATGCATAATTCCAAAAATAGAAAATTAATCATTAATAGACATGACTCATCAATGTAAAAAATCAGTCATCAAGGCTAAAAAATTTGTACACAGGTGCACTCTTCCATTTTTGAATACAGAGAAAAATCGGCTCTAAATCACAAAGATGAAGTGCTCCAAACTGTGGATTAAATCATGAACAATCTACATCCCTACTGAACAATCTATGTTTGAAGCAAGTGATGGTAATTGAGAAATCTGCCCTCCTCCTCCCAACTTCACAGTAGAATTCCTCCCTATACCCAAAAAGGGGTTACTTCAACCCAACATTGTAATATGCTCAGTTATTTAATGAAAATTAAAACATTATACAAATGCATTATTACTTATTAAAAACACATTCATAATAATTCATTATAATAATCATTAAAAACACATTTAAATAATTTGAAAAGCTCTATCGTTCAGATTTCTACCTTTCCTGGCGAAATGGGGAAAAAAGGGGCAAAGTAACTCCAGTTTATGGGATGTAAAACTAATTCTACTGTAAGCAAATATAAATCTCAGAAATAATCAATGAACAAAAATATTCTCCATAGATTTTAAATAATAAAATTTGACAATCTCAAAAATTTGCATAATTTGTTGACCAAAATATAAATTAAACCTTTTGATCTAGTACTTTGCAAAATTAAAAAAGGTAAGAATTTCATAAAACAGGTTCATTTCGGATAAGATTGTACTTAAATACTAGGCCAACACATGAGGAAAGTTTTAGATTTAGAGTCATTAAGCTTATTATGATTGTACCTATTTTCAGAAGTCGCGAATAAAAAGTCCTGTTCACACAGGTTTTCTGAGAAAGCATAGTAATAAGGACAACGAAAATAACGAGTAAGAACACTTCATATAGAGCTAAAATTGAAATAAAGAACACGGCTTCAAGTAATAAGTCATTCCTGTCAACTCACAAACTAAAACGGTTATAAAAATCCTTCAATGCTTACGATAAAACATATAAAAACGTACAGACATAAATATATTTCAAATGCAAAGACCTTTTTACTATTTAAACACCAAAAATATTAAGTTTTAACCAAACGATGACATAAGCTAAACTCACAGTTGTTAAATAATGTGTTCGTTGAAAATAGACGTAAAAGAAAAGGTGCACTTACCCAAAATTAAAAATCACTAACTTCAATTACAAAGTATAATAAACTAACATTAGGGTAAAAGAAAAATTGACGAATTTAAACATTAAGTAAAATACACCAAAAAACCCCAAACACACCACCACATCAATTACCCACAGATTCGCAAGGGCGCGGCATGAAACAAGAAATTTCTGTATATTGAATTGATAGTACCAGGCATAAACGTCTGCGCATAGATTTGCCTCCACACAGACGACCAATCAAAAGCAGAATATTTGGCGAGGAAAATACTCATCAGTATTTGGCGAGATTTCGGTGTTTTTACGAATGCCATATCGAAAAAGTGCGTTCGTAAAATGTTACAGTTTTTATAATTTTGAACGAGTAGATACTACTCAAAAGATACATTAGTGTCATACGGTTGATTAGGAACACTATTACGAAAGCAGCCATTTTCATTTTATCATTTTGTTTTTAGATAGCCACTTCAGATTCGAACCTATAACCATGCTTCAATATGACGCACAGAACTTCGTTGCAGTGACAGATAAATATTTAGTTGTGTTTATTTTTTGCTGCTTTTGTGATTAATAGCATTGCAAATACTTTGGCCCTTTTTTATTTACGTAGCACTAGAGCTGTATAATGGGCTATTAGCGACGATCTCGAAACATCCCTGAGGATGATCCGGAGACAACATACATACGTCAAAGCCCATTTAACAGGGAGGACACATTCACTCACCATCCATCCATCAACAGATCGTAATTTTGACCTGAATCAGAGCATAATCAAAATCTGATCCAATACCCCTGGATATTACAGGAACTTAAAAGACTTTGTGACCCCAACAGACCTAGCGAGCATCAGTCACCCTTTTGTAAATGGGAAGTACTGGCTGGCGGGGATCAAACTTACGATCCCTCACACAAGGGCCTTACCAGCCAATCTATCCAGGTTGCATTACAGATCCACAACTAAGCTATTTGTTTGAAAGCGTGAACAGCGATGGCGTCTGCGCCAACGTAAATAGAAAAACTTTTTTGTAAGAAAATAGTTTACCATTATAATGTAGTACATAAATAGTTCAATTATATCTCTTTTCTCACTCAGGAGGAGTTTGCGCTTTCAGCTTCTGGATTGTTATTGAAAGGGGGAACGAGTCGCAATTGCTCTGTCCGGAGCGTACTGGACATGCTCAACGGAATTTGGGGTCAGGAGATTTATCTAAACAATGCATCCAACGAATATATTCAGCTTCTGGAAAATCATTAAAAAAATTAGCTGTTTGGTGCCACTCGTTGTCGTTCACTATGATCAAATCAAGTCAACTACGTCCCTGTTGTTGTTGTGGCTGTTGCATTTCATTTACGTCGCACTAGAGCTACACAATGGGCTATTGGCGACGGTCTGGGAAACATCCCTGAGGATGATCCTTGCGCGAAGTCGAGCACTTAGCGGTAGAACAGTTCAACGAGGACCAATGCCGCACACCCTCCGTCCCTTCACAGACTGATCTAAGTGGTCACCCACCCGCATGCTGACCGCAGTCAGTGATGCTGGACTTTGGTGATCTGCTGAGACCCATGTCTTAACGATCAGTCCACTGCGTCCTTGAAAAAGTAAATGTAAAGCTTCAGGAAGTCAATCTTTCACCTTACCACCAGTCACAAGGCATGAATAGGTTTGCGATCGCTGCCATCAAACATGGTGCCATTGTGCTCGATTTTTCAATCACTGATACACGTTCTTATCTCTGTGATATATGCATAGCAGCACACTCATCTATGCCCTTGAACTAGAGGAGTAGTAGATAGAGTTTTCAGAGTTTTAACCCAACCTCCCAGGACCCAACTTAACCCAACCTCCCATTTTTTGCTCCAGGTTTTTGTAATTGATTATGTCTCGCAGTGAACTAATCGTAAAGACACGATTCCTAGTAGAACACTGAAGTCAAGCATCACTGGCTGCGCTCAGGAAGCGGGTGGGTGACCACTTGGATCAGTCTGCGTACGGACCAAGGGTGTGCGGTATTGGTCCTCGTTAAACTGTTCTACCGTAAAGTGCTCGACTTCGTGTGCAGGTCGTCGGGCTACCGAAGCAGGGGTGCCATCCCCTCTGCAGAGGATCAAAATTGTGATGGCATGTCTTCGGATCATCCTCAGGGATGCTTCCCAGACCGTCGCCAATAGCCCATTGTACAGCTCTAGTGCGACGTAAATGAACTACAACAACAACCAGACCGTCGCCAGTAGCCCATTGTGCAGCTTTAGTGCGACGCAAATAAAATACTTACCAGCAGATTTCAAACGAACACCTTTTTTTTTTTCGGATGAATTTTCAAATGATGCCACATTCATGGAAGTTACAACAGCAAATCATCATTAATAAAGGCAGTAAATAGGGATGAAAGTAATATCTTTGAAAAGATTTTATTATTTAGATTGAAATATTACGGAGTCCATTTTGCGATGCTGATTTTTAGCACCTTGAGAGAAAAAAAAAAAGGAAAAAAGGTCGATTGTTTGGACCACTTATTAGTAATTTTATTTTTTGTGTATTTCACCATATCTCATATTCTTTCTAAATCTAGCAAACATTTCACCTTTTTTAAAACTACATCTATTAATAACTAAAACAAATATTCACTACTAACTCAAAAGAATTACTTAGTATTAATATCTAAGGAAATACAGCGGATTTGAGCTCAGAAATTAGATAATTTATTTCTTTTATTCAAAAGAAATTATATGTTTGAAAATACCGCCTCGCAGAACAAGCTCTATGCTTCTACACCATAAATTCTACGAGGCGATATTTTCAAACAGATAATTTTGTTTTGAATAAAAGAAATAAATTTTATAATTTCTGAGCCAAAATCTGCTGTATTTCATATGGTATTCAGTAATTATGGTGAGTTTGAAGTGAAAACTTATTTTAGTTATAGAAATATTGTTAAAATAGACGACAGGAATGCACGACTTCGAAAGAACTAGCATTTTTTGGCTGTCCAGATTTGGCCTCTTTTTACTTGTTTATTACTGTTTGTTCTAGTTGCAAGCCTTGCACCATCATACCTTAGTTAAGAGACTAAGATCATTTTATAAATTTTCATTTAGGTTTAAAATTCGAAGTTGGTATAGATTGTTGAGAAGGTAATGTTTATAACGATCATTTTTTTTTTAAATGTCAAATTGCGCAGCAGGAGCAACTTTGAGTTTCAGACTTGAAATTCATTGTAAACATGAATAAATCAGGTAACAAAAACTATGTATATAGAGATACTACTCAAGAGAGTCTCAAAATATAATGAACACGTTGTGAGCCAAATGGCCTCAAAATACTACGGAAACAGTGACCCGGAAGATTTGCCAGTAAAATCAGCTCAATCTCGTAGAAAACTCCATCCATTCGCGTTTTCGAGTTGCAGTTAGCACCAATTTCATTTTAATGGATGAAAACTTGTACCCATATAAAATTCCTTTGGAAACTAAAGGACATTCATTGGATGCGAATATATAGACCAGCCAGCCAGCTCACCAGATCTTAAACTTAAAGGACACGTCCAAGACACTGATGTAAATGACAGTTTAAATTCTCATTTTCTTCAGATAACTATGGATAGCATTTTTATTTATTTATTGCTACACATGCAGGCTTGTGCCCAAGGCCAGATTTAGAAATCCGGAGGCTGTAGGTTTGGGGGCCCAGAGTTCGTAACTTCTAAACCAAATGTACATGTTGTTTACATACAAATTGCTTTTAAATTATTTATAACCTAAGTAAATTATGATATAATTAGTAAATTTAAGCTTATATTTATTTCAAATTTTGTAAACTCATGCTTCGAATACGAAAAAAAATATTTGCATTAGGGGGAGCCTGAATGCTTGGAGGCCTCTTAGGCACTGGACTGATTATAAAAACGACTTAAACATTACTCAAATTGAATAGTAGATAGCACAAATTAGAGAAAGACAACGCAAACATATATCTGTAATTACGGTTGGATTTGGACCCGATACCTTGATGCTGCAGAGCGTTTGGCAAAACCGCGAAGTCGTTAGGCCAGGGAAGTCTAAATAGTCACCTATGACTTGAAAATAGCGTTGCTGAACAAATTGGCCCAAAAGTCGCATGAACTTATAAACTTTGGTATGAAATCAATGTGCAAGAGAAGCCCAGGCTGATTATTCACAGGGTAATATATCTGAAAGAAAATCCTTGCAGCAATTGTCAGAAGGGCCTAAGCTGGTGGAGTGATCATTATGGCCTGCGAATGTTTCCATGACATTTTCTGGGTGAATTCATAATTGTGGAAAGCACAATGGATCAACACAAGTACGTATCTGTCCTTGCGAATCCTTGTTTACCCCTATATGCGAATTGTTTTTCTTTAGGTTTGTTGCATTTAACAGCAGGCAATGCAATGTATCATACAGCTCACAGCGTACTAGCGTGTTTCGAAGAATATTACCGTATTCACTTGGCCACCAAACCCCGCAGACTAAAATTCAATCGAGAAATCTGTGGAACCACCTTGATCTGGTTGTTTGCACCATGGATCCTTAACCACGTAACCTAACGCAGCCGGCCACTGCAGTGGAGGCAGCATTGCTCAGCAACACAGTGAACGCCTTCAAAAACCTATTCGACTCTCTATCTGCACGTCTCGCCCAGGTTCCCTCTGCAAAAGGTGGTTATTTTGGCTTTCAGCAGTTGGTAGCATTAATGTGACTAGACTTTGTAATAGATGTTGAATGGGTATTATAAATTTTATAACACCCTATGTTCATACCAACTTTCATTGAAATCTACCAAATAGTTCTAGAGAAAATTGGCCAACTGAAAATTCTCATAACTTTGAACGCTAGAGTAATAAAAATACCCAATAGGGAAAACAATAACCACTAGTGGGGGTGTGTTTTGTGAGGAAGAGTTTCACAAGAGTATTTTTTTTCTTATAGTTTTGTTGTTCATTTACGTCACACTAGAGCTGCACAATGGGCTATTGGGGACGGTCTGGGAAACATCCCTGAGGATGATCCGAAGACAAGCCATCACAATTTTGATCCTCTGCAGAGGGGATGGCACCCCCGCTTCAAAAGTATTGAAAAAAACCAAAGGTTATATCGAAGGAAAAAAAAATATATGTTCAGGCAAAAAAAAAATAATAATAATAACAAACAAAATCAACTACGAATAATTTCCTATTATTCTAAAAAATTTTCAGTGGGATTAGCTTTTAATCTTATAAAAAATTTTTTTGAATATGTTTCTCTTGCATTTAGGGGGTAGTACAAAATGACTAGTGCCTACCCACAAAAAAAAGAAAGGATTGAAAGGTTAAGAACTAGTTCTCAACTTTTCTAGTTAGTAACGTGAACAATCTTTCTTACACCAACAGATAAATTAGATTCTGGGATAAAAAATAGTATTGTTCTGTAGCTACTGTTATGGATTAATACCAATGAAAAATAAGCGTGTAACTTTAAAAAATTCTATGAGCACAAAATTAAATTATTAGTTTTCACAAGTGTTCTTGAAATTTTAAACAGTCTTGCATAATAAAAAGTATTTATGCACAGTATTTTTGAAGATTTTTTAGGCATAGTTATGGTTTACCACACATGGAATCCATTGTCAGGTATCAAAAACAGGCTTGTAGGAAAAATAAGCGCCTTGAAAATGAAAATTTGCGGTTAACAGTTCAAGAAGTAGCCTTTAGAGATATGCTAATTAATTACATAACGAACATAACATTTTATGTTACGAGCTAAGACACAAAAGCATATTTTTCTCTTTAAAAATCCGAAAACAACTTTATATTTATTTTCAGTTTCGGATTTTTGACCCTTATGAGTGGTAAATACGACTACAGTAGCTTAGTCAGAAAAGCGGTCGAAAATTTGAACTTCTAAATGTTACTTTTTGCATACTGCGATGTATCTATAGATGCTTGACTAAATGTAAAGTAGGCTGGGATAGTCTGGTTGGTAGGGCGCTGAACCCATGTTTGTGAGAAGGGAAGTTTGAATCCAGCCAGCCGAAGACTCCCCACGTAGCAAATAATGTATGTTAAATCAGTTGGGTCACAAAGTCCCCCATATTCCCAAATTATACCTCTGGGGGTACTGAATTGGAGATTGATCGTTCTCTGGTTCAGGTCAAAATAACGATCTGTGGATGAATGAATGGGTCTGCTCTATAAACGTGTGTGACTGGCAGAAGTCTAATTTTTGGCTGTAGATGGCACCCCCTCTGCCTTAATGGCCAACTACAACAGAATGTGAACAATAACAAATTTCCTAAAACTGGAAGAAATTTAGAAAACTTCCGCTGCATCCCACCGCTGTTACGCTTATGAGGCGATGTGTGAACAGGCTTAATATTCTAGAAAGTTTTATTATTGTAATTTTTTTAATCAAATTTTACCATTTAAACAAATTTTCTGTATTTTATAAATTCCGAAGCGTTGTAAACCGAAAATAAATTTAAGTAAATTAATACCAAAACATAAATGAGAGCTGAATGGAAGAATCGGCTAAATGACAGCTTTTAAAAAATTGAGATTTCTCGCGGAAAGTTCTTATTTTAGTTTTATTTATTATATAATAGCTTTATAAAATTCATTTATATAACTAAATTTTTCATTCCGAAGATGCTCAGTGGAAGAACCGGCTAAGTTACATTATTTGAGTATTAATTGGATGGAAAAACTGGTTAAGTAACTTGCCAACACATAATTAATAAACCCTAAAAAATCTCTTGCTTGCTTCCAACGAAACAGCAGCTTCCATACATTAAGGAGGAAATTATACTTTTTTACGAATCAACAATTAAAAAAGACAAGAAAAGTAATCCTTAAACGACTTCAACATACAGTTTCTTTGTTTCGGTCAGCATTAGTCTGTGTTTCAGACACACTATCCTTATAAAAAATTTAATTTGCTTTAAAGCAAAGTGGTGTTGAAAATAAATATTTTTTTGTGCTTCTGCAGCTTTTTCAATTTATTATTATTGCTACTGGCTGAGTACTCGTTTTTCTTTTTGAAATAAAACTAAATAATCAATAAAATGGTAATGATCAACATTACAAAATCATGCACAAAAAATGCAAATTTAACAGTATTAACAATGTAAACTAACAATGTAAACTTAACAATGTAAAATTAACAGTATCATTCGTCATAATTCTACTGGTCGAGACCAGCTCCTGATAGTAAAAAATTACCATAATCACCAATTTTCTCTGGTATTCATCCGATTCTGTAGTCTTTAAAAAACCTATTTCCCCAGTACTAGGTATTATGATATGCATATTAGTATATAAAGTGCATATTAGGCATAAAAATCAATTGGAAGAAATAACCCGGAAGTCTCATGGCAAATTTTAAACCCTAGCGCCATCTGTGCTTACTTTATCCGGTCAACCATCCATGAAACTATTTATATCATTCATATATATCGCGTACCATTTAAAAATTATACTAACCCTCAAATTTTAATGTCAAAAATCCGAATTTGTTGAAAAAATTAAGTTTAATCAGTGAAATTAAGTTTGTTTCAGCAGTGATCGCGAAAGTATCTAAAGAGCGGGGGAGGCTCTTTCCCTCTCTGTACGTATGTATACACATACATAAATATATATATATAAGCAGTCATATTCAGCATGAAAATCTGATTCACTTCATATGCACATCTATGTATAAATAAGATGCATTTTTTGTATTCATAAGGAAACTGTTCTGTTCTCAAATGTACAGATATTAATAATGAAGTAAAAAAAAATTAGATTTTGTTAAAAATTTTAGAGTTGTTTCCTTTTAAAAGACACAAAATGCTTGGAACAAATAGTACTTTTTTTCTATAAAAATATATAATTCATTTTTATATAAAATAAGAAAGATTAATTTCATAACATTTGAATTCATTCTTTAGTCTTGCTTTCAGGAATAGCTGCACAAAATTGTCTTCATTTTTTTAACAATTTCAATTGAAGTCATAGGATGATATGTTGTTCCTTTCACAACATTATTATCCTCTACAACAGCACGTGGAAGTTGAGCAGAAGAATGATATTCTGTAGCACCGGTGAAATCTTTTATTTCTTTCAAGTTCATCACATTTATGCCACAACCTGCAAAAGAATGAAATATTACGCAAGTAAAAAAAATATTGTTCTGTGTTTTTTCATAACTTTTTTGTTCAATACATGATGCTTAAAATTAAACTCACTATAGTAAGAGGCTTCTACAGTGGGTTCTACTAAACTGATGCGAATAAAGCTATAAATATATGCTATGTAGATAAGATACAGGTATCTTTTGGAAAACTTAGTTTATAATAAATGGCTCTGTAGAGCTAAAATCAAATACAAATGAATAGCTCATGAGATTTTGCAATAAAAAAGGTACGGTGATCAACACAGCCACCAAATGTGAACCCTTACGACTTTTAACAGCTTGGTTTTTTTCAATGGTGGCATTTACCAAAGATGTGTAATTAATAAAGCCGATTTAAAAATTAGAATTGCATGCGATAATTACATCATTCCTACCGGTACGTTGGGAGCAGTTATTGATAATACAGTCATATACATTCAGTATATTGTTGATCAACAAGGTACGCAAATAAAGCAAACAGATTTGCAAAACTAAATAAAATATTTTGTTATTCTTTGATTTTTGAACTATTCTTTCTTTTTATTTTGCTATAATAATACTGGCAGTTAAAATTTGAAATTTGTTTCTTCAAATTTTGATCAATTGATCTATAACATATATTTGAAGTATCATTCAGATCTGTTAAATAGTATGAAAGCTATGAGTCACTGAGTACCGCTATTTTTAATCTTAACACCCTGTACATAATTTATTGAAGTACTGTTATTAATAATGCATAGATGAACAATAGTATTCATGGGCAGTTAGTTGATGTATATTATTAAAATCACATTAATATGCATGATAATGCATACTAAAAACAGTGCACTAATATATATAGTGATTTAAATAGTATACTTAAACAGTGCACTAATTAAAAAGAATAGAAAGTAAAAAAATACTTAAATAAAAATCAAGAACAGTTTTATGACTCAATTTTAACACCCTACATTTTGATAAAAGACATTTTAATTTTGCCTTTTCGCAGAGTTAAAAATTTAGAAACTTATAATTATAAAAGAAAATATAAATTCTTTTTGAAGAAGGAGCTTAAAAATAAATAATCAGATCAAATTAGAGAACAAGAATGTAATTTTTCAAATTTGTAATTCAATAAATTCTTTGAAATTATATTGGTTTATATTCTCCGTGGTATATGAATAAATATTAAATATTGTTTGACTAGCAAAGCCTTGAAGTTCTAACAACAATATATATTTTTATTTCCATGTTTTTCAAAGATACATTGCACTAAAGTATGTAAGAAATGACACTGCTTAATGCAACAGAATGAAACTCAATATGTGGATAACTTCAGGTATGCACTAGGAAGTTTTCTAACTCAAATTTCTCATAATAATTGTTATAGAGCAATCATTTTAAGAACTTCATAAAAAAAGCACATACATTTAAGGTGCATTAGAATATTATACATTTTATTATACATTAGAAAATAATCAGTAGTATAAATTTTAACTGCTCAACTAACCAACCACGATTATCCCTTTAAAATATGCCATTATGCATACAAAATAATAATAATAATAATAATTTTTATTAACATGAAATTTCAAATCAACTAATGAGGCTGTTGTAATAATAGTCATTTTAGGTAACTAGTTAAAAACAACATCAAATAAATATGTAATAATATTTTAGAACACCAAAAGCTTCAGCCAAAATGCAACCACACAAATGGTAGTTCATTATAAAAATATGATAAAATTAGAGAAACAATATTATTTAACCAGTGTTTCAAGCTGCAAGAAGTTATCCAAATATGATTCTGTAACATTTGAAAAACAAACTTAAATAAGCAAATGACAACAAGCATTCCTTTTTACATTTGGAAATGGAATATTAAATTATGTTGCCATATCTCTTACCTTAATGAAATACTTCCTTCCTTAATCATATAATTTTAAAATAATGTTTCAATAATCTCTAGACAAAAACACAGTAAGTATGCCACTTAGCATTTTTGTAAAAAAAAAAATAAATTAAGTGAATGATTACTCAAATTCACCATTTAAAATTTCTATGATATGATTACAGTATTGCTGATTAGAATCTATCATTCATAAAATTAGATGAAAGAGACGAATCAAGAATTGCAAAACTATAAAAATTCACCTTACAAAACTCATTACTGCATTTTTTAATTAATAATAAAAAAGTGTATGATCCTTGAATTCATCACCATAAAAACTTGATGATGGAAAATAGTTAATTAAGTTCTCTCGTTCATAAAATGAGTGAATTACCAAAAAGTTTGAAATAATGAATCCTGCAGTCTGAACCAAGTACACAATTGGTGGATGGTCCCTAATTTTTTTTTTGCATTATCAATTAAAATAAAAAAAAAGTTGGCTCAAAAATCCAAATAATTTGATTCTTCAAATTTGTTATTTTAAAATCCGCAATTGTATTCGTGGGATTACCATTAACAAATATTAGGACAAAAAGCCCAAAATCAAGACAAAATATTTTTCATCAAAAATATCAGGACAACTACAAATCCTACTTAACAGCACATTAACAAATATTTCTATACAAATAACGTTTACTAAACTTAACTTAAAACTTTTTTTAAAAAAATCCATACAAAAAAAAACCTATATAAATTTCTCATTATTCAGAAATATGTTTGCAACATTTAAATAAAAGATAATTTTAAAATTGTCTTAGAAAATATGTAATTTATAGAATTTTCATCATGTTTTTTATGATAAATAATTTCTATTCAATTACTACTTTTTACAGAAATAAAAAAAAAAATTAAATTTTCATGTTGTTCTCAGTTTGCATTTTCAGAAGTCCAAAATAATTATAAGATTTTAACTGCACTGTAAAAGCACTGCAATTTATCACACCAAGCGCTAATGTAGTTTTGCTAACAGAAGTTTATTAACAAAAACATATATTTACAACAAATTTTAAATTCATAAAAATCAATAAAAACATTTCACATTTTAATATTAAAATGCTTTGTAAATTTTTAAATTCAAAGTTTCTTTGAAAGAAAAATTTATTTAAATCAAGCTGCTTTTGTTGATTTACTCAAAAATAAGCAAACATTTACATTGATAGCTTTTAGACAACAAACTTAATAATTAAAACGCATGTTACACAAGCAACGCCATCAGACCAAGTGATGGATTGGTTATTCAGTGTACATAATAAAACCAACATAATAAAAAGTATAATATAATGAAAGAGTGTTGCCAGAAACAGTAAATATAAATGTTCTTAACAAATTAACAGTTTTAAAATCTATAAACAATGCAAAATAACCTTTAACAAAGCTGTCCATTTTTAATTTAGGATCAATGACCTTAATTAAAATAATTTAATAACAACAGATCATTAATTGGAAAACATAATGCCAGGAACTCTTTCATTGCAGGGTGGCCACTCTCCAGATCAAAAAAAAAATCCCTGAGTTTTCCAGACTTTCCAGAGTAAATTTCTAAAATTCCAGATACCACAACGCAACATTAACGAGACTTCATAAATTTATTAGCTATACAACAATATACAGTAAATAAAATAAAATATATATATATATATATATATATATATATATATATATATATATATATATATATATATATATATATATATATATATATACATACATACATACATACATACATACAGCTGTGTTGCTTTTAAAATGAGTTGTATGAATTTCTTTTACAAATGTGGATACACATTTACAAGATTTGATGACACATTAAAATGAGAAAAAAGTGTAAATGTTCTCTGATAAAACAGGTGTAAAAAGTTAGGTATTTCTAGCACCAAAAAATATATATTAATTCACATATTTCTGCTAAAAATATAGATTATTGAAATAGCAGCCATAAAATTTACATATAAAAAAATAACTGCTGTATACTCAACCATAAAAATAAACTTAAAAATTAATAATAGTTTATAAAAATTATAAAAATAAAAATCTACATTTCAAGGAATTTTAGAAACTTTATTTTGTATAAAATAAAAAGTTGTTATATAAATAGCTTATTACACAAATTGATCAACTCCATCAAACTAAAAATTTAGAATTGAGATCGAAATTACTTGTGAAATAAATTATCAATAAATGAAAAGCCAAAAATACTTAGTCATATAATGTTGTTCATTTATATTATCTGGGAAACTTACTTTAAATATAAATATAAAAAATTTACTACCTATATATATATTAATATATTCTTTGACACTTAAGTTTGAGATGTTTTAAAAAGAGGAGTTAATTAAATTATACAGTATAAATAGCTCAACAAGTGAATAATTGAAAGCTTTTAAAAATTAATTTCTTATAGCTTTTAATTGTTCATCAATTAAAGAAGTTTCTAAATAAAAATCAGCCGTTAATTTTTGTTTTTTAGCATGCAATTCTTTTTTAACTTTTCATTTCGATTCTTTTCTAACATAACTTTCTTTTTTTCTTCTGCTGCCTCCTTCCTTTTTTCTAATACTTCAATATAACGTGTGTGAGACTGTTTTCCGTAGTTTATCATGGATTTCGTCACAGTTATATTGTTAACATCACCAGTATCCATAACACCATCATGAGTTTGCCTTAGAGCAACTAAACTATCTTCATGTTCATTTTTTATTAAACAATCTGAATTAACAGAAAAGCCCCTTTCTATAAAAGGACTTCATGTGACAATATGAGGAGAAGCTTAACAAAGGAACGTAAATTTTCTGGTGCATTGCAAACTTCAAATAGAGAGAAGAAAACATTATCCAGTCGTTTTTCCCTCTTCTCAAATTGCTCCATTTCTTTCTTAACTAGAGGATTCCGAATGAATGTTTTGTAACTATCTTTCACACAGTCAGTCTTGATACCTGATATCCAATTGCTAGATACCAACATTGAAAGGCAAGATGAAAGCCGTTTTTCAGCAATTGCTGTATTTAAAATTACACCAGGATCAAGACAAGATAGCCCCTTTGTTAACTGGAATTTAAAAGGTGATCTTTCTAAAATCTTTTCACAGAATTTTTTATAAGCAATTGCACATTCTTTCCTAAATGAAAATTCTTCAGAAGGTGAAGAATCTCTTATTTTCCTAATTTCATCCTTAACTGCAAAACTGAGAGCAACTTCGTTGATTGGAAGCTTATTATCTGCCAATGACAAATCTATTTTTCCTAATTTTGAAGAGTTCTCTACTAAAATATCGGGTTTTTCAAATTTATCAAGAAGAGATCTTAAAATTTATGTTAAATTAGAGAAAAGTAAAGGAGCTAATGGAGCATCGATCTGAAATTCTGTGAGAAATGTTTCAATAAAAGCAACTAATGACTGGAAAAATGCCAATTTTGCAGCAAAGAAACTGTCTTTGATACACTCCAAGAGTAAACTGAAATTTTTTGAGCCAACATAGATTTTTTTCTCCTTCTTTGCTGCTTTTCAGGAATGAAAGTGGAGAAAAATAAAAAAAGCTGAACTTTTACAACGCAGGTCACTGGAAGGAGGGGGGGGGAGTGCTCTATATGGGGGGGAGTGCTTTAAAAAAGCAACTTTTAATTATGCTAGGTTTTTTATTCAATATTTAAAGTGGCAGAAGCATTTAGACAGTTAACTTTAAATTTTTCTTAAATATAATTTAAAAATTTTGACCACTAATATATTAAAAAAAATTAAGCAATTATAGAAAGGCACAACTATTAAATTACTTACTAATGAAAAATATATCACATCTTTATAGTAACTAATTTAAGAGAAAACATACTTCTACTTCTTTCAAGAATCTTGATATTGGATTTTTAAATCGCATGAATATGAATCACGATTTTGGATTTTAAAATCGCGTGAATATGGATCATGATATTGGATTTTCAAATTGTGTGAATATGAATCGCGATTTTGGATTTTAAAAGCACGAAAATACAAATAACGATATTGGATTTTAAAATCGCGTGAATACAAATCACGATATTGGATTTTAAAATCATGTGATTATGAATCGTGCGGTTGGACTTTAAAATCGCGTGAATATGAATCGAGCTGTTGGATTTTAAAAAACACGAAAATACAAATTGCGATATTGTATTCTTAAGTCGCGCAAATAAGAATCACGATGCATAATTTTTAGATCACGTGAATACGAATCGCAGTGAGTAATTTTTAAATAGCGTACAAATACGAAAAACGATATCTGATATTACAACTGCGTGATAACGAATCGCAAAATTGGATTTAAAAATGCGTGAATACAAATCGCGCCGCTGGATCCCATACAGCAAATTTCGTCCTAAAGACCTCCCAAAACATTCCGAACACACCTAGAACAGTCATATCCGTAGAGTGTCAGAAGAAAGAATTTCGTAGGATGTCACAAATAGACAGCAATATGACAGGCTTTTCAAAGGAGTGTTTTAGGAGTCTTGTAGGATCTTCGTTCAGCGCATGCGTGTTAACTTCAACTTTACCGTTAATGTTATTTCTTTTATCCAGTGACAAGAGCATTTCTGCTAGTGAAATCTAAATGATAAGGTATTTATAAGCTCAAATATCTTTATTAGTTTCTTTTTTGTTTATCTTTCTTTTTTTTTATAATCTATTTATATAATTGATTTATAAGTGTACTTGAAATGTGCCATTATCGTTAATATCTCAATTGCAATGTGTACATACATTACAAAATGTTTAAATGCGTGGTTTATTTATTTTTTTCATAATTATTGAGGAAGCTTTATTTTTATTATTTCGTGAGGCAAATTTTTTATCTGTTCTGATAACTCATTCTTTCTATTATTTTTGTTTTCTTCCTTTAAGTTCAACTTGTTATTCGGCATGTTTTTTTGGTAACCCTAAACTAATCATTTCTTCTAATTACAGATGAAATGACATTTAAATTATTTCAATGTTGCTATTCATCTTCATTATTTAGTATATTGTTATTTTACCATTTCTACATAATTTTTTCTATAAATGGTGTTTTCAATATAAATGTAAACAATAACAATCTCCAACTCAATAATTGCTACTGCTTATTCTGCTAGGCTATATTTTCAAACGGATAATTTTGTTTTTAAGAAAAGAAATAAATTATATAATTTATAAGCTCAAATCTGTTGTATTTCATAAGATAATAACGATAAGTAATTCTGGTGAGTAAGAAGTGAAAATTTGTTTTATTTCTTTAGAGATGTATTGTGAAAAAGGTGACATGGTTGCTAGATTTCGAATAACTCCCTTTATTGGCAGTCCTGATTTGGCCTCTTTCCATTTGTTTATTATTGTTTGTTCTTGTTGCAAGCTGTGCATCATCTTACGTTAGTGTTAGCACCTTTAGCATTGTAAACATAAGTAATAAGTATTCAAATACCATGTTTGCAAGAATCACAATGTTCTCTTGCAAGTTCTCAAAACACAATGATCGCGTTGCGAGCCAAATGGCTTTAAAATACACCGGAAACAGTAACCTGGAAGTATAGGCGTACAGAGCTTGCAGCGTTCCCTTGTGTAAAAAACGCCGTCCACAGGGATTTTTAAAATTAGAGATACTTAGCCAAGTAAATAACCAGGCAATGCCTTTTAAATAGGTTCTGAAATAATTTTATGTTTATTCATAAAAATACCTACTGGTTTGTTTACATTTTCTTTTTGTTATGTTTTAGAAGCTGTTTGCAGTGTTTTCACAAATACTAAAGTAAATGAAGTTGGAAGCATTATTAGAGGCTGGTTGCGCCATGCTAAAGAAAGAAGAGTTTATTCTGAGTGTAAATAAAAGTTTTACTTATGTGATTCTAATATTGTTTATTTTTTTCTATTCTCATATTTATTTGCATACACTAAATTTATGCTGCAAAAAATAGATAAATCCTTAAAACAAGTTATCATTTTTAATATCTTCAAGATACTGATTTAAGTATGCCTTCAGCTAACAATTCTTCAGCAAAACATGGCAACAGCTGTTTTAGTTTGTATATAAAAACAGATAATTTTATAATTTTATTTGTTTTTTAAATTGCATCATTGACACAATAACTAAACAATAAAGTATGTGATCCATAATATAAAATGTTTGATATGATATTTTTAGTATTTGATAAAATAGTCACAACTTTATTTAAACTATTTATAATATAAAATGTTTTTTAGTAAATTTTGCAGAAGAATGTAATGAGAATTATTTTGCCAATTAACTAGTTTCAATTGATAATACGAGAAATTTAAATATGAATGTGAAGTTCTGAGTATTAGAGCAACATTAAAAAGAAATATATTCATTATTTTATTATAAGATATTTAATATATCTACTACATTAAACAATATGAGCAATCGTAAATTACAATGTACATAAAAGATTCAACAAGTCTCATAATTTAATTTAATTAGAAATATTCTTTAAAGAAAACTAACGCTAATTAGGAGACTTATAACCTTCCTTGGTGTTCAAAGGGTACATTCAATTAGACTTTTTAATAATGGCCAAGTTTTTATTCCAAACAATAGAAATGTGAAATCCAATTATCTTGCATATTTTTGTATTAAAATGATACATTATTCTTTTCTTTAGATACGTTTTTTTTTTAAACTGTTTTACTCCCTTTAGCTTTACTAATTTTCTTAAAAAAAATAGTTGAGGAATAGCCCATTTTTCTGGAAAAATAGAGTGGTATACAAATTAAAAACTATCACCTATTTTTTCATTTAGAAAACATTTTTCTGACTTCTAATTCAGTAAATTTAAAAGAAAAACCTTATTTAAGTTGCTAAAATTAATAAAAATTTCGAAGATGAAATTTATTTCCAAAATGAGACACCATCCTATTACTATCATACCATTTCCAACATGCATCCCACAAGTTATTTAAATCCTTAGTAAACATGTCTTTTTATGTCCTAATGCCATCCTAAAGCGCTCTAAAGGTATCCTGAAACTGTCCAAGTTATGACATCATTAAGATATCTGCAAGTGGAACATTCTAACACGCAGATGACATCCGTAGGACATTTAGCGGTAAATATAGGACTTCCTCTGGAAGTCACAGAATCCTAAAGATGACAACTTTAGGATGTCATAACGAAGTCAATGTGCTGTATGGGATTTTAAACTCACGAGAATACAAATCGCGATATTGGGTTTCAAAAACGCTTAAATACAAATCGCGATATTGGATTTTTAAATTGAGTGAATAGGAATTGCTAGTACGATTTTTAAATCGCGTAAAAAAATTGCAACACGTAAGTTTTAAATCAGTTAAATACGAAAATCGATGATTGATATTAAAATCGTCAGATTAAAAATCGCGATTTTAGCAGATTCCAATGCAGTTCCTAATATTTAAAATTCCAAAAATCAGTCAGACAAAAAAAAAAAAATCAAGTATCGGCGGTCGAAACGAAACGCTTAGACTCCTTTCCACTCTATAGCGGAAGTCATAGTAATCCGACTATCGTTCGGGCGGCTAGGGTTTCTCCAATAGGACTTCCCAAAAATTTTCGTTTTTGGAACATGGTCGGAAATTTTCAAAATTGGGAGAAAAAAAAGCGGATTTCCGCTTTTTTGAGGGGACACGAAGCGTTCATTGGAGGATAATCAAGTGATGCTTGATCGCGATGCGTTTTGCTCTGAAAAACTAAACATAACGGAATGGGAAGTAAAGAGCCGCGACGTGCGACAAAGTTATTTTCCAGAATCGAAGTGAAATTCCCTGAGAATTCCCGGTTTTCTAGTGGTATTTCAAAATTCCCTGAGAATTTCCGATTTTCAGAGTGAGTGGCCACCCAGCATTGTCTTCACTCCAAATTATAAATTTATTGATAACAAAATATTCTCAGGATTGGAAAAATTTTGTTATATATTTAGAATTGATTACATAGTAAATAAAAAACATGGATACATAGTGGTTTTTATATTGTTCAACAGATTTTGAACTATACTTAGAATATAAGGGTATATGATCATCTTTGCGCTGAAATCATAATGATAAATGCGAATTTTTTTTTAGAAATTCTTACTACACTGAGCATGAAATAAAATTGCCTATTCACATTTGATAAAAATTTGCATGTAAGTTTCTTTTTATGAAAAGTTTTTTTTTTAAACAAACAATAAATAAATAAAATCTTAGCAAATTATCAATAATTATATCATAATTCCTGTTCTAAATTCACTAATACTAAACAGATTAACTCACCAGGCATGATAATTATTCTTGATTCAACCTAAAAATAAAGTAAAACA
This sequence comes from Parasteatoda tepidariorum, assembly GCF_982258835.1. Classification (NCBI taxonomy): domain Eukaryota; kingdom Metazoa; phylum Arthropoda; class Arachnida; order Araneae; family Theridiidae; genus Parasteatoda; species Parasteatoda tepidariorum. The sequence continues at coordinate 58,298,848 of NC_141765.1, forward strand.
AATAAAAAATTGTTTCACAATATCAACCAGAAAATATACTAAAATATATAAATTTTGCACATTTTTTAAATTGAAAATTATTTATTAATTAACAATAAAAATCTGTTAAATGCATCTTTCTCTGAATTAATTTTAGGAAAATTCTGTGTGTTTAGATTAAAATAGTTGAACAATTTTATTCTAAAGAAGAAAAAAAATAAAAGAAACAATTAGTTTTAATACTATGGCTGCCACTTATAAAATAACAGGATAATAACATATTACTTTTTACAATCTAATTTCCAAAAACGTAATCAAAACAATATAAAAGTCATTATTTAATAAAACTATTATCACCATATTTTGAAATCACACTTTTGAAAGTAATATGTTGTACAAATAAAAGATAAGAAGATGTCTTGTTATGCCTTTCACACATTTAAAATTTTCATTTTTTCACATTTATTGCACAGAACTAAGAAATTTTTGCTACCTTTGACCAAAAAAAAAAAAAAAAAAACAAAAAAAAAAAAAAAAAACAAAGAAAGGATTGAATTTTTTTCAAATAGAAAAATAAGATAGGATGGAGGAAGAATTATCCTGCTCCTTGTGAAAATATGTAAAACTGTATTGGCTCAATGGTTCAGTAATAATTGAATAAAAAAAGATGCACAGGAGGATTCAAAGCCAACAGAAAGGTCAGTGAGGACATTTCTTGGTCACTACAATGTATCACAGAACAGATAATGTAAAATGTGAGCAGCATGATGATCAACCAAGCATCGAATCTTGGTCTGGAGTGGCTGCACCAAATTTGTAATAGACAAACCAGATGTCCAGGGCATACATAGAAAAAAATGACTTCCGCAACACCTCCAGTCCACTGAAATGTGGTCACTGATGTTGTCGCACCAAAGCTTTATTTAAAAAATGCAAAATTTATGTCACCAATTACAAAATGTAATGCTATTTAGATGGAGAAACACACAAAGGGATAACTTTCAGATATGAGCAGACTATTCAAGAAATGAAGTTGATTTTTTCCCCTTTTGTACTGCCGTCTTACATTAATTACAAGAAAAAAAAAGGACTGGAAATCATTAAGATTAATATTCAAATTTCACCTAAAATATCACTTGCAAGCTTATCATATTTGACTTACACTGTTCTGCCTATGTGTCATTGGCCAAATCTGATTAAACAAGGGCCCCATAATTCATCATTGCTTCTTGTAACTAAATTTTCAAAACTATGAAGATTTATAACTCATAGTTTTACTTAAAAATATATGTAATACCTATATAAATTTATAATAATATATAATTGAACAGGAACAGACCTAAGGGGAGCAGCAGGTCTGCTTTGGGTGTTGTGTGGTAGGTGTCAAAATAGAAAAAAAATTCATTAATTTTCTCAAATGTTTTTTTCATTTCCGTACTCATTAACCTACTCTTTTCTTACTATAAATGTCACGTTGAAAAGATTATCAGGTTCTTTACAACAGGTATGTTTCAGTTATATGGAAACAAAATAAGTAACAAAATTGAATAAGTATTGAGAAACTCAATTATTATACTTAACAAGAACACTAAAATTGTGTCTCATATTTTCATTTTAAAAAGAAAATATATACTGGGTGATACTAATAATGACTTAATAAATAATATAATAATAATCAGATTTATTATGTAATTAAATTTTTAAAATTATAGAATAAAGAAATATTTAAATATATTTCAAAAATCATAAAAAGATATGTTTTTATTTCTAAATAGACAATTGCAAAATTTATATCCTCTTTATTAAATTATTATGTTTATTTATTTATAGATTTTTAAAAATTAAAACTCCATATTTAATATGAATTATGCCATTGCTTCAGTGTAAATATGATTTTTAATGCACTTACAAAGAACAAGGGACAAAGAAAAATATTTTAATTCAAATGTCTTTAAAATTATAAATAAATATCTAAGTATAAAATTCCACACCTAGACGTCTGTTTAACGGAAGGGTCTCTTTTTCGGCCACTTTTTAACAATCAAAATGTATAAAACTCTTTTTCCTTTACAAAAAAAAATTTTTTTTTTGTTACACTAGCAGCTTGTTAAAAAAATATGCAGAGATCCTCTGATTTTCTGCTAATCTATGCTTTTTAACTGACTCCCGATTTTTGTTCTATTTTAATCCGACTTTTGCTATAATATGAAAAGAAATGGGATACCACAGAAAGAAAATCTAGCATTTCACTACAGCGCAAAAGAAATCCCGTATTTTTTCTCCCGTCTTGTATAAAAGGATATTATCACCAAGAATCATACACTCAATTTTAGAGTGCTCAAAAATATCACCATTTGAAAAAATCGAGGAATTGAGATGAAATTGTCACAACTAAAGCAGGTCATTATGTGGTTATTCAAAAGCCTGATTTGGAATTTACGGATCGTAATAATGCTACATTAAAAATGAAATAAAAATTTTAAAAATTATGTTGAAAAACCAAATTGTTGAAAATGCGATCGACAAAACCATGTATCAATAAAATCGTCATAAATTTAGTGATCAAAAAATAATTCTACAAATGCACAATTTGAAGTTTCCCATGTATGATAATGTAGCATTAAAAACTAAGAAATTTTTTAGCAATAACTGACAAAAATGCGATTGTAAATCCACAAGGGATTGTGTGTGAATCGTCAATAATTGAGTGTGAAATGCCTAATTTGAAGTTTGGAGAATGAAATAATACCGTATTAAAATATTGAAATTTTAAAAACCAAGTGAAAATTCGTTTTCATAACTACAGAAAAAACACTTCTCAAAACCACACAGATTTGCTGTGGAATCGTCGCTAATCGAATGGACTGAAAAATTATTATTAACTGAAATGCGTGATTCTGATGTTATAATGGCACATGAAAATATCATGAGGAAATCTGAAACAAAAGCTGCAAAAATAGTAAAACGACGTGGATTAATTTGTTTTTGATTGAAATTGCGTTAATTATTGTCTATTTGCTGTTTTTATTGAATAAGGTTGTTTTGATGTCTGTTTACCTTAAAGACCTATTATCCGGAAAAAATCTATTTCCCAGACTAGACAAAGTTCTGACGATTCTGGATATGGGACTTTCCTCTGTATTTAGACTCTTGATTTAATAGGAATGAATTATCTAGAATGACCCAAAAAATGATGTTGAGAAATTTGTTTAGTAAAATTTGTTGAGAATTAAACGAAAAACAAACAAAAACTTCTATCAATTCATTCTTCATAAAACAGTGAGATAAACTACACCTCTGTTTTTCTTTTTAACTGTTTGTTTTTCTGTTTTTCATTTTAGTCAATCTAAATAACTATATAATGTCTTGCTAGTTCTTCTAAATTCTTTCAATATTTGACATGTTAGAGTATTCAATGTGCTAGAGTATTCAAATCTCAACTATAGTTCCAGATAAAAATTTCAAGTTTTAACCATTTCCTAGCAACGGCTAGTAGATGTTTTTGTCGTTTTATCATCAAAGGGAATTTTACGCTGATCAAAACCTTCACCATTTTCTGACTAGCTAGAATGATTAAATAAATAGAAACTTTTGCTAATTGACAGAAAAATTTCATTGTTTACTAACCGCATTAAATAAAATGTATTATCAAAAGGATCTCCGACAACTTTCTGATTGGCTAAAGAGCTCAAATTTCAACAGTAATCTCTGTTTGCACAGAGTTGCAGTAATGGTAAAACAGGTTTTAATTGTCTCCTGAGCACTGCAAACAAATTTTAGCACCATGATAAGTAAATTTCTCGTCAATTCATAATTTGACTACCTACCAACTAGTTACGAGTATTTAAAACTGAACTGGCTCTCTACACTAGATGTCAATATAAGTTTTAATCATTTTTTTGACAGTGGAATTCATGTTGTCCTTTTAACACTAAATAATATTGTCAATAAAAATTCTGATCGCTTTCGAACTACATATAGTGCTTAATAGCAAGAAGAATTTGCATCCAAGTAGAATTTTTTGTTGATCAAAATTTCAGCCAATTATTTTACTTAAAGTAACAGACACAAAACTAAAAAGAAAAAACAATAAAATAAAATAAAAAATTTCAATACTAAGTTTTTCGTTTGGGGCAAAGAAAAGGAAATATTTTTAATTTTCTATACCTAAACTAAGCGTTGCATATGATGAGTAATAAACTTCCATCATCCCATTCTTATCCTTCATAGATGACATGCCCTACATTTTCTATTTTCAGGGTGACAAAAATAAAAAATTATTTTCTCTTTTTTCATCCAGTAGAGGAATGTAGTTTTTAAATGATATTTATTATTACAAATGATGCAGTGTATAGATGGGAAAGGGATCCCGAAAATAAATTCTTGCCCCGAACATAAAATGGCCGAGATTCCTTTCTGTAGTTGAGAAATAAAATGCTGATTTATATTATATGAGGTATTGATGCAAATTCAATTTGTGCCAATATTATTGTTCTTTATAATAGCACAAAAAAAGAACAGAACAGAAATTATTTAAAAAGTTCTTTTTTTTTAGACACAACAAATATTTAAAAAAAAGTAGTAGGTAACTAATAATTAATGATTTCTAAAATAAAGATTTATCTTAGTTACGTTTAACTCACTCAATCTCATTTGTCCAAACAAAGATGCAACATGATACAAATAAGTCTTAGAATAATTTTTAGCATACAAGAAGAATAGAGCTCAGCAATACAATTATTGTTAAATTATTATTTTAAAATGAATTATAAATAAATTCAAATATCAGAAAGTAAATGTCTAAATTTTTATAGCATTTCTACAACATGGGTAATGGTTTCAATGAATTATTTTGAGAAATGGTTTTCATGTATGTATGCATTACAAATTTTAGTAAATATGAAAATTCACTGAAAGAAAATTGATTAAAATTGGAAATTAATTTAAAGGAAAAAAAAAGCTTACAAATTAAACTAAGTTTGAACAAAATGTTAACTTTCAGAAATAAAAATATACCTTTTCAATAAAAGATTTAATATTTTCCATTCCTTTGTAAGCACTTGTTGAATGTCCACTAGTTAAAATTCTTGAAAATCCCAATTCAATGATGTCAGATAGAGCTACAGATGAGTCTTCTATCAAATCAAAGGCTGTAGGAATTTAATATTAGTTGCAAAAATACAAAAGGACTTTTAAGAATATTGCTATAGTTACAGATACAATATTGTTATTTTCTCATGAATTGAACATAACAATACACACTAATTAGTAACATAGTACAAAAGTACTATAACATACATAGGTACAGCATGCAAAAAAAACCGTGACCACTGTCAATAACTTTTGATCTAATGATTGGATCTTAATGTTTTGAGGGGGTGACTTCAAATATGCTAAATAATTAATGCAGACATTATTTTAAGTTTCGGGATCAGATACCAAAGCAAATTTTCTCAGAATAAATATACATTTTTTTGATGGATTTGGATTTCTGCCCTGTAAAATACAAGGGATAGCTGCAATTTGGAAAGTATGGCCCCAACAGTTTGTCAGGAAAGCACTCCAAAGATTGGACCTCTTGATTTTAATATTACTTTTTGTGAATTTCACTACATCTCGAGAGCTTTTCAAGAAAATTGAAAAATTTTTACATACAATTATAAAATTTGTTTATCTAAAGATAATTTGATGTGCATAAAATAGCTTTTAATAAATACTAATTATTTATTTTATTGGTCGAAAAATTTAAAATTGTAAGGTATAAAATTTTTTGTTTCATTTTAAAGATAATTTTACATGACAAAGTACAAAATTTGAGAAAAATCGGTTGAATAGTTCCCGAGAAATTGAGTTACAAAAAAGTCAGATATTTAAAATTCGATTTCTCAGGAACTATTGGTCCGATTTTGCTCCAATTTTCTCTTAATTATTAAAATTAAGAGATCCAATCTTTGGAGTGCTCCCCTGAGCAAACTATTGGGATCATATTTTGGAGTTCAGAAATCTGAATACTACATCAAAAAAAAAAGGTATGTTTATTTAGAGAAAGTATGTTTTTGTGCCTGATCCCGTAACTTGAAATATCGTCTGCACTTATTAAACTAGCCTATTTGATGTCTCCCCTTTGAGTCATTAAGATTGAACTTGACGATCCGATAATAATATCAAAAGTTATTCAGGGTGTTCCTTTTTTTGGATCACAGTACAATATATATATATATATATATATATATATATATATATATATATATATATATATATATATATATATATATATATGTATAAGTTCAAAATGAAGAAAAAACAAAGAAAAATTATAGGCATATGAAGAAAAAGGGGGGGAATAATAAGTAAAAAAAATAACAAACAACAGTTAAAAAAAAAGAAAGAAATTTTATTTAAAAAAAAACCGGAAAAAAAGATATAATGTTTTTTATTAGCCTACACGATTATATCCGCAAAACAGAGTGCTTACTGATATTGTATCAATAAAGCCAAAGCAAATTATATTAATACAATAGTGTGAGGAGCACTCAAAAAATTTTTTTACAAAAATTACAACAAATAAAATAGAGCACAAAAAGTAAAAATAACATGTAAAAACAGAAAATAAAATAAAAGAAAAAACTGTATAAAAAATGGACTATAAAGCGAGTAGCAAAGTCAGATCTACTTACATGGACGGGAAATTTTTCAAGAATGATTTAAAAATGTTTTTGCAGAAAGATTGCCAGATTACAAAATATGAAAACAAAAGCGCAAATTGAGTGTAAATAGAGGGTTTTAAAGTGCCGTTCTTACTGCACTGCTGAAGTGATTTGTTATTCTGTGCATTGATTGGTTAGTTGCCAAGGATGGGCCCAAAATGGATGCGCGCAAGGTAATATTATACTGGATAATTTTAAAAATTGACCATAAATAGTTTTAGAAAATAGATGTTTATTTAAGAAAAAATATAAAATAGAAAAGAGAAACATAAATTGCCTGTTTTGCAAATAATTTTAGCCACGGATTTGCACGAAATGGATTAGTACATGGAAAAATTATATAAATTATCAAAGAAAAAGAACTTTAATAGATAATTTTAACACGGATTTGCACATGGAAAAATTAACAAAGAAAAAATTTAGTAGATAATTTTAGCCACGGATTTGCCCGAAATGGATTTGCACATGGAAAAATTTTATAAATTAATAAAGAAATTTTTAGCAAACAATTTTACCCACGTATTTGCCTGAAATGGATTTGCACATGGAAAAATTGTATAGATTAACAAAGGAAATTATTTAGTAAAGGAATTTTTTAGTAAATAATTGTTTTTCTTAACTTTCTTCGTGTTTTCTTGTATATATATATATATATAGGAAGAAGAATTTAAGTAGCCTTTCATAGAGGTATTGATTCAAATATTGACTTCCTCTAGAAATTTTGAAATATATAGATGCTAACTCCTATCATAAGATTTTAAATATGTATTATTTTTTACTTCCTCGTTAAACTATTTTTCTACTAACTAAGATAGATATATGTTTTAGTGTTGAAAATAATGCTTACTAATTTCATTTATTTTCTATAACCTTAACAGCTCATAAAATTTATAAATGGAGGTTGATTTCACTCTTGTGACGTCTGCATATTCTTGTAAGTAAATTGAGAAAGAAGCACGATTTACTCTTTTTTTTTTTCTCTCGAATGAGTTACCATTTAATAGCCTTTGACATAGATTCATAAGTTTATTATAATTGTTGAAGGGTTATGTCTTTGTATTTTATCATTCCTCGTTCAAACAAAATGTCATTAAAATTTGTACACTAGTTCTCAAGATATTTGTCTTAATTTTCAACATAACACAAGCTATTTTTTTGCTCATCTCTAAATTTTATATTGTATGTTTTTCAAACATCTTCCATAATTTTGAAGGGCATTTTTGGTTTAAACGATCATTTAACTTTTGTTGCATTTAAAGGAACAGCTTATATGATAGAGATAGTTAGTTTCTTCTAGCCTTAAAAATTGAATATTTTACTTTTGAATGGATTATAAAAAATTTCATTATCCCCAATTCTGTATTCGTCAGTTATTATTTACATATTTAAAGATTGATGATACTCTAACAATGCAGATCTAACAAAAAGTGACAAGAATGTAGGAGTAAGGTAGCAATAGACCACCTCTCACCACAGATGTAGTAAAAGAGAATCCCATCTTATACACAGTTGTAATCACAATTTCACTTGAAAAAAACTCTGAAATAATAATTACTACTTCCCTTCTTCTACTAAGGAGCCCAGAAACTGCTTTTTGTAAAGAAAGGAAACAGTAGAAAAAAAAATGTAAGTAATCGTCAGAAATGGATGAAGGAAGAGGAATTTTTTATGTTTAGTATGCTTAAATAATCTCTCTTGAAGGTCAAGTAAATTTGCAGTATTATCTAGAGATCAACTTTAGTAGAATTTTTAAAAGTTTAAAATTTTTAATGATTTGTTCATATAAGTTATATTTAATCATTTAAGTTATCTGCATATTTGTAATAGACACGTAAAGTCAACGATTGCTCAGCACAATAAAATTTTGAGCTACACAAGAGAGGAAATACATTTTCACTGTCACTGAATTTTGCAGCTGTCACGCTTTTCCCAGGAAAGTTTATCTCCACAAAGATACAGTACTTGCAATTTTGTGTTTAAAACAAATTTAAAGCATATTTTGTGACAATTTCAATGCAGTTATTTAAATTATTTAATAGTTAAAACTTCTAAATAATTTTTCAATTTTTTTATTGACTTAAACTTTTATCTGCAGAGCCAAGAGTCTCACTATTTGGCAAAAACTACTAAATAAATAAAGATGGTGCATTATAAACTTAATTTTTGTGTTAATAAGTTAGATTAAGAACAAAAATTTTAATATTATCACTTTTCTGAAGAATGCATTTATAAAAACTTAATAAAACTTATACCTCGATGAAATGTAACAGGTTTATTGCCACATTCCTCTGAAATGAAAAAAACAAAAGTTTAAAAACTAAGTCTACTCTTTCAAATAACAGTTGAAATAAATTAATGATTATGAAACAAAAGATGAAGAACTTGTTTGAAGAATTTGTTAAGTGATATCTTATCCAGTTTGAGAACATCAGTTTTGAAATATATAGAGAGAAGAGGAAGCTGTTTACAAAAAATTTTACATTGAAAATTGCCTAATTTAAAAATCTAACAGAATAAATTATATATTATCTAGCCAAAAGTATCTGGACATCTACTGAAAGAAGTGGATCTGACCACTGACACAATTAGAAGAGCAACTGGGGGATATAAAAAGAGTTGGTAGTGATTTGCCAGGTCATATTATGGGCTTGTGAGACAATGATTAATTCAAAGGAGCTTAGTGACTTTGACAGTGGGATGTCGCCTTTCTGTAAAATCAGCTCTCTAAATTTCAGAAATTTTATAGAAGCCAAAATCCACTGTGAGTGATGTAACTGTGAAGTAGAAATGTCAAGACAGTAAAACTGCAAACTATTAAAATTACAGGTAGGAAAGAATTAGCGAACACAGCTGTAGAACTCTGTAAAGGGTAGTGAAATAAAAACACAGGTCCTCATTAGTTGAAATCACTCAAGAGTTCCAAGTTCATCAGGTGTTAGTGATAGCGGGACTATTCTTCGAGAGTTAATAAGGAATTCTGTGGTTATTCAGTTGCTCACAAGTTGAACATCTCTCCCCAGAATGCAAAGTGTTGATTGCAATAGTGCTAAGTTTACTGTCATGTGTTTTAAAATTTTTTTTTCTTTTTTTGGAGATCTTGCTTTATACTATGGCATTCTGATGGTCATGTTTGGGTTTGGTAGATGCCCAGTGAGCAGTTCTTAAATGATTGCATCTTGCTAACTGCAACTTTTATTGGAACAAATCTTTATTATCTTTGGAACAAATTAGAACAAAGATTATGTAGCCAGAAAAATCTATCATCTTTATTGTAAGCACTCACTTCAATTATGGCCATCCATTAAAAACTGGTGAAAGTCTTTCAGAGATGTGCAGGCTGTTATCGATGCAAAAGAAGAACTAATATTAAATATCACATTAAAATAGCGAAAGGACTCTCCAAGTCCATACCTCTTGAAGTCCAGATACTGTTGGTCAAATAATGAAATTGCTTTATATTTACAGTTAACCATAGCATGATTTTAAAACAGGAAATCAATTTTCCAAATGTTAGTGATTTGTTAAAGAGTTATAGCATAATATAATCATAAATTAGAAAAATATAATTGTATCTTATGAAGACATATAAGTATAGAGAAAATATTTATTCCCATACATTTTGATAAAATATTACATACTTAACAAAGAATAACATACTTCTTTATCAACATTATTTTTCCTGTAAAAGAATAAGAAACTTATAGAATTCAAGTAACAAAGAATTTTAATAGTAATTTATAAATAAATTAACCACTACTATAGTCAGAGTCTGATTGTGAAAGCCAATATAAATGAGACTGTTAAACTAGGGGCGTTGGGATGAGAGGTCACTGCGATCTCCCAAAAATTTTCAACATTTGGCAAATTTTTCCAGGCCATTTCACAAAAATACAAAATAATTTTCTCTACTTCTTTTTTAGAAAGCACAAATAAAATCAACAAATATTACACGTTTATTTGACTTTCTTAAAAGTTCACATAAGTATAATTTTAGATATGCATTTCAAAATTATAAATCTGTTGCTCTAATGCAGATTACATGCAGCACAAATTGATCTTAATTATAAAATACATTCAAATTTCTATATAAACCATACAAAGGTGGATGCTTAACTAGTGGAAATATTTTTGCTAATGATTAAAAGAAAAAATGAAGGATTGAATCATAATAGAAGTTATGTATAATTATTATAGAATGCCATGTGCGTGTGATCTTGGTCATGAAAGAATGGACGAGCTTTTTAAAAACATTGACATCTAGAAAAAAGTAAATATTAACTCAAACAGCAAAATAACAAGGTCATTTTTATAACGTTTAGGGAAGGTACTTAGTCTTCCTACAATATGTGGATTTGGACGAATGAATACAAAGCAAATTGACAACACTATAACATTTAATATTTATAGTTATTTACAAGTTAATAAATATTCATAATCACAATTTATTCCATTAATCAAATTGAAGTATAAATTTTATAACCACTTTAAATATAAAAATATAATTAATAATTTTTACTTATTTATGTTTAATCATCTGGTAAAATCATTAGAGTTACTCTTGATGCTTCTTTATTGTAAGTAAATATAATTGCAGGCTTTTATTTATTATTCAGTCAAATTAGGAACTTCCCTCTTTTCAAAAATATTAGTTTGAGGTACTCCTGGTGGTAATCACAACCAACAAATACAGTGTCAAGAGCCTTGACTTATCTTAATCAGGCCCTGATTAATTGGCAATTTACAACTAGCAATAGCATTGTAACTAGTATGCATGTTATATCAACCAATATAATATTGCAAAAATTTTAATTGATTAATTTGATTTCAATATAGCATTGCACTTTACCTGAGAGCACCCAGAACAAAACCATTGATTCCAACAGACAAGGCTGCTCTAATGTCATCTTTCATCTGCTCAACTTCTAATTCACTATAGCTAAAGTCTCCATCTCTGGCTCTAATCATTGTAAAAACTGGTATATTTAAATTCTCTTTTATTTTTCTTAAAAAACCTACAAATAAAATACAAGAATAGTAGTAAATTATCTTATATTAAAAAAAATAGTGATGTGACAATAAAATAAGGACAAGCCAAAATCAGATGTTCAAAAATTAGAACATATTAAAATCATTAAAGTTGTGCTGCATTGAATTTGATCATTACTTCATTTGTGTCAAGCCATATCTTTTTATAATTATGATAAGTGTAAGCTTTGGTATAATTATTTTCAAGGAATTTATCAACAATATTTGCAATAACTATGATTTATCCATTACTTTCACACCATCAAAATAGTAAAGGAAAAATAATTTATCAATCGGAACAAGAACGAAGAACATTTTTGACTGAATTTTGAGTTTAATTTTAAGTTTAATTTAATTTTAAGTTTAATTTAAGTTTAATTTAATTTTAAGTTTAAGTTAAGAACATTTTGAGTTTAATTTTAAATGAATTCCTTTAACTAAAATAGCTCAAATAATGGTGTATTTTCAAATATTTTTAAAGAAACAATGTTTATAGTTCTGTATTTAATTAGATGTGTCCTTTTATTAAATTAAACATGATTTTTTTAAAATAAAATTATATGTAGCATTTTATTTTTGGATGAAAACAAAGTTGTTTGAAAGCATAAAGAATTTGAAGTTTCATTTACAATTTAAAAGTCTTATAAATTTCATAAATAATTTTAGAATATTTATGAATATATATAGAATTTGTTACATGAATATAAAAGAACAATTATTGTATGAACATGATGTAAAACAATTCTAACAGTTTATAAATGAACAGTTTTAATTGTATTAAGAGATTTGATGTAAACATTTTCTAAAAAATCTATTAAAAAATGAATTTATTCAACATTTCCTTGAAATCCATAGAAAAACTTCGTTAAGAATGAGAATTTTCAATGGCACGATTTATTTAGAGTATGATAAAATGCTAAAAAAAGCTGTGGCAAATAATTTATCAAACTGATAAAAAAGTTATTAATAATTTTAGTTTAAACAATTATTTAAAAAAATATAAGTTAATAAAAAATGTTCATTTATCAAAATTTTGAAGATTAATTCTATTCGATTAAATATGAAGATAGATATTGAACAACATTATTGATCTCTTAAATAATCTTCAAAATAATAACTTCAATTCCAAAATTAATATTTTTATTTCATTGTTGGGTAAAAATATATTTAATTAATATCAAATGAAATAGATTTTTTTTGATTAAGCAATTAAAAGTAAATAATTAGGAATTATATGTATGTTATAATGTATTCTGATTTTAAAACTTATCTTTTATAATCGCCAATAAAATTGGGTAAACAATAAAAATAACAAAAAGAGAGAGAGAAAGAGAGAATCTTAAGGTACACTAAAATTTTTTTCCTGTACAATGGAATTTTCAGTAAAAAGGCAAATCTCCAACTAGTTCAACTTAGAACAAATTTTCCAAGCCTGAAGAATAGACTTGCTATCTCTATATATTACTGTTGTAACCTATTACATGAAAAAAGACTTTAAGATGAATGCTACATTTTAAAAAAATATAATAATATATATTGAAGCTAATACCTCTCTATTCCAGCCTTTCTTTTTTTCTTCATTTATATTTTACTTAACCAACTTGATTTGTTCGATTTTCAAACTCTCTGCTCCTTAAAATTAATTGGCTATGGCTTTTCTGAGTCTATACCATTAACGATTTATTTTTAAAAGATTTAACACTTTTTTCTCTCTGGTTTTCTTGCTGGTTACACAAAGCAGCATGTCGTCTTTCTTTTCTCGGAGATGCGGACTACAGTCCGTAGCGAGGAAATTCATTCCTTTCTTTACATCCTTTTCCTTAAATTTTAATGAAATCCTCAAATCATAATTATTTTCTGTAAATTGCATATCTACTTTCTATACCTTTAATTTCTTTTAAAATTAAAGATCCTTTCAAATTTAAGCGTTCTTTCTGTATTTATCTTATTATCACCAGTTAAATTTCTCTTTCTCTTATTTTTATGAATGACGCTTTTTAATTTCTCTAGTCACCCATTTTTAATTTTAGGCTTTCTTTTGTTAAAATTGTGTCAAAAGATAGGTTTTACAAGTAAATTGTGAGTTTGTTCTAAATAAATGTTGGGCTGAATTAAAAGAATGTGTGAATATACCATTTTATTTGTCTTCAATTGGTGATGGTTGTTGTTTTTTATTTCTCCTGTATGTGGTGAGTACTTTTTGTTATTGTTTTGGGTATTTGCTTTATTTATTTTTGGAAACATCTCTAAATTATGTTAAATGTTATATTTGTATTTGGATTTAGCAAGTCATTGTCTTTTTACCTATGTTCTTGGTTAATTCTAGTTTCCACCTTATTCCAAATTTGGTGATAGCAATTTATCCAAACCTCACACTTTGTGACTATTTGAACCTATTGAGTTATTGCCATCCCACGATAGTTTTGTACCACCACTTTTTCTTAATGATCACATTCCCCTTAATTTAATTTATCTTGATTCTATTTCTGGCCTTAATTAATGACTATATCCAAATACAAATTTCATCCTATTCCAAGATATATAATATTTCTATTGTGATGTGAACATATTTACATAATTATTGAAACCATCTAATCTATCACCAATCAAATTTCAATCCATTATCTTAAAATATAAATAATTATCCAATTAGCACCAAAATATATTATCATATTTCTTAAAATGTAACAAAGAAAATATGTGTTTCTTGTATATTTTTTTTGTGGCTGAAAATAAAGAATTAGTAATTATTTTTTGTTTACCATGTAGTGTTTTTCTAGAAATCTACATTTTAGCTTGGTGACCTTACGTATTTTAACAACACAGAATGGCAACTTACAGGCAAAGGAAAGGCCACTCTTTGACAGTGAGACCATTGCCAACATTCTTTTTAAACAAGCCTTACCTACCTTCCTGAATTCCAACACTATAGATGAATTAGGAAGCGGAGTATGCAAAAATTCACTAAATGCATGGAGACTTTTCTCCAACAAAAATGATATGTGATTTTCCATTTGATTTGATATACAAATCAAGCATCTATTGTTTATACGGAATCATAGTTTCATCTAAAGGATGTGAAAAACATTCAAATTTTTTTGTACTGTGTTATTCAGCTCTATAAGTTTTTAAGCACTACAAACAGCTTTTATTTCCAAATGATTATAATCTTTAAAATTTCAAAACTATACAGGAAAAAGATTAAAAAAATACTAATAAAATTATGAAAATGTAGATCTTACCTAAACTTGGAGTTAAACCTCCAACTGCAAGGGCTTGACATAATTCTATTCGATCTGCACCTATCAAATTAAATTAAAAGTATTTTAATATAAAAACTAAACTCAGTGGCACAACAGCCCATAGAGGGCCCATCTCAGTTTTCTTGATGTTGGGCTCTGGGGTGCAGGATCAGATGTTCCGGTTAGGTGGTCAGCTGAATGCGAAACCCCCAATGTTTAGTTCCCAAGCATGCTTGGTACTCATTTATCGACCCACTATAGGGATGAAAGGCTAAGTCAACCTTGCCTGGCCCGAGGATCAAACCCAGGACCTGTGACACGGGAGCGCAAAGCGCTACCACTCAGCCACTGGGCGTCATTTTAATATAAACTATTTGAATTTTTAATGAATTCATAGCCATTTTTAAGGGGGAACAGTAGTCCTCCAGTGTTCATAAGGCCCCTCTTCAAGAGTTGTGAATTTGATTGAGTTTTTTTCTTACACCATTGCTCTGACCAATCTGTTAAAAAAGAGTGTGTGTGAGAGATAATTAGATAAAATATTAAACAAAAAAAACTGCTTAATGATATGTATAAGCATACGTTTTATATATGTCATCAATTATAATATGTTACAGACAGAATTATTCATAAGAGGCTGAAAATAAATTACTTTTTCATAATTACTAAAATACTTTCACAGGCTTACAAAAATACCTTCACAGGCTTACAAAAATACTTTTTTATTTAGCATTTAGTCTGGTAATTCTGGTGAGAAAAAGAATTTTTTTCAACCATGTTATTTATATTCTTTGTTTTTTGGGTTTAGACTTATAATGCAAGGCAAACATTTAGAAATTTTTAACATGTATTTTAATGTCTGTAGAATTTTATGCCTATAACTAATTTTGAAGGAAAAAAAATATTTCTGAAAAGTTGATTTCACATGAACACATGAAAAATTCCCAAGAAAGTTTCTAGGATTCTCTTTTTTTTTATGGAAGAGAATATAAGCAGTAGCTTCACTTTTGAAATTTTCATTTCCAATATTAATTTGCAAAGTTGAGATATTTAAAAAAAACAAACATCAAAGCTGAACAATCATCCAGATGACAAAAACATCAAAAAACATTTTTAAAAAAAACATCAGTGATGAAGAACAAAAGTTTGTGAATTATTGCAGCTAATGCTATTTTACATATCTTTTACTATCAAGGTTGATAAAGTATTTTTAAAATTATTTTAGTTTTATATTTTAAAATTAGTACTTCCTTTAAAAAAAAAACTAATAATATTTTGTAAAATAATACTTACAATAATGTTAAATAGTTTTCAAAACTCTTAAATAATGTTAGTTCTTAGAAGAAGTAAAAACCGTTAAAAATACTTAAACCGTTAAAATACAGAAGGTGAATACTCAATTGTACGGCAGTCATTTTTGGATAATGTTATTTGAAATATTTATTACTTGCATAAAAATTCCAATTTTGTGTTTATTTATTTTGCAAATGGAGAGTTGAAGATGAAGACTGACATCCTAACTTTAAAATCTCACAAATATATAAATTTTAAAAACAAATTTCAAAATAATTGAGGGTAATATTGAAAGCTCAAATTATTTTTTGTATGAAACAGAGCTGTTTATTTTTTTATTTATTTTTAATTAAAAAATTTTGCAAGGATTTTAAAAAAACCAAAAATAATGAAGCAATAATTTTTCTTTGCAAAATGACGTAAAAATTATTATTTACAATATTTCTGATAAGAGATTTCAGAGATTGAGAAATGTACAAAATGAAAAACACACTTTTTTTGTTCAATATTTGATTTTCTTCAACAAGTTAAGAAGAAAGATGCTGGCAAAATAGTACAATGTTCTAAAAAGAATACTCTAATATTGCATAACTTTTGAAGCTTCTAAGAAAGTTTAAAATCTCTGAATCAAAGAAACTGTTAAAGCAGGGTTGGCAGGTTTATGACAGTTTTTGACGGTTTAAACCATGGTTTAAACCGTCACGTCAAAAACCTCATTGTCAAAAATGTCAAAAACCTATATTCATATGTGAAATTTAATTAATACATAAAATTTATGTATTTATTATAAAGGATAGTGTTTCTAAATATGTTCTAGAAAAAATAAATTTAAAATTTTGAAGAAACACTTATATTTTGAATAGTAACCAAAATCTTGTACTTTTGAAAGCTCACATCTTTTGTAATATTATGTATTCATTTTCATGTGTTATTGAAAATCTGCAGTGATATTATTAAGAAATTTATTTATAATCAAATTTAGTGTATAGATTATACTAAAAATTAGACATTTTTAAAGATTAACATTAGCAGTTTTGTACATTAGACATCTTTTAAAGAAAAATCTTTTTAATATTCTTTTAAATCTTCTTAATAATCTTTTTAACATAAGACAATACAAATTTAAGTGCTTTCTGTTAAATACACAGAGTAGTTAGTGTCGATTTACAGTATATTCAGCCTATTCATTTACTATGCTGAAAATTTAGTTTATCCAAATACTTGTGAATTTCATTTTGCTGAATGCTATATAGTTTTGTTGAATATCTAAATATTCAGCTGTTGAATAATTACTTCTTGCTTTCAAGATATGCATTATTTGTATTCTTAATACAAGTGGAGAAAAAAAAATTAAGAGATAAAAATTGCTTTAAAATGATAAGTGTAATAAGTATAAATAAATGTAATAAACAATATGAATTATATTTATCATTATTTACAAATATAACTACTTTTAAATTCAAATTAACATACCGGATACTAAAGATATTCGGTATAACATTAAATAATTTTTTTTTATACACTTGTATCAAGTTTGTATTTATACAACATAACTTGTAAGTTCCTTATAAATATTAGTTATATGTTCCTTATATGTCAAAAATGCATAGTAATAAACTTTTAATTTTCTTAAGTATCAAAAAAAAAAATTTTTTTTTTCAAAATATAAGTATTTAAACAATTTTTGTGCAAAATTTTTCTGCACATGCATTTGAATATAAATTTCTGAGATTTTAAATCTGTTATTTTACCTTAATTTTAATTAAAAAATATTTTAAAACTTGCTGATTACTAGGACTGGGCTTTATACCGATGTAAGACGATATATCGATTTAACTACAACATCGTAATACCGATTTATCCATTTCATCTTCAACAAAATTCCGGAGTGAGCATTTCGACTCTACTAAATCGATTTATTCATGACAGCAAACGCTAAATCGATGTTGCTCTCTCCAATGTAGTGAAACACCGGTTTAATCATTGCGAGAATGTACAGAACAGAGTCCGATCTGCCGTAGCGTAAGGGAAAGATTCAAGGTCAACTATCAACTCATTCTCTTGGTAACACGTGCGCTCAACTTCTTTGGCTATTTGCCAAAATTACATCTGGTGCAGGGGTTGGTATAGTTAAATCGGAATGGGCCATTGAATCTCTTCATTCAAAACTAATTCACTAGGTTATATCGATATTTGGCGGTTGAAAAAAAAACTCCGATATAGCAGGGATCGGTGCAATTGAATCTCCTCATTCAGATGGATATAGCAGGGATCGGTGCAGTTGAATCTCCTCATTCAGATTTCAAGTTTATATCGATATTTGCGGAGGATTTTTTACCACCAAGTGTATGTGATTGTCTTCTCTTTAGAATTCCGATTTTAGGAAATCTTGCTCGTGCAGGAGGGAAAATTCCCATCTTCAATTTTACATATCCTGATTTCTGAAATAGGTTTCTTTCCGTAATATCTTTAAATATTTTACCGGGTTTTCTTTCAGCGTGTATGTTACATTAATTCTTTCCGTACTGTTCGGTTTCTGTTTGCTCGCGCTAACTGAAGTCGCTAAATAAAATTGGTGTTTTGTTTTAATTGGAATAAATTGTAAAAAAATGTTTAGGAAATTTACTAATTTTATCTTTCGTAACTGCCTTTTTTTGTGATCTTTTTAATTATTATTATTCTTTTTCGTTAATTTCTCGCGTGTTTATTATAAATTTTGGGAGATTTATCTTTTTATGGCGCATTACGAGGCTATTTCCGTATCGTTCGGAAATAGCCCCGTAATGCATGCGCAGTTAAAAGATTTCACCTGTCGAATAAGAGTGTATCGTGATTTTTTTTTTTTTTTAAATTTATTATTATTTTTTTTTTGTAGTTTCTCGCGTGCATAATGTTAAGTTTAGAGATTTATCTTTTTAAGGCATGTGCATTACGGGTCTATTTTCGTATTGTTCGGTACCTCTTTTCTTGCGTCAACTGAAGTTGCAGTTTTGTTTTACTTGGAATCAATTGTAAAAAAATATTGAAAGGGGAAGTTAACGATTTTTAACTTTCAAATTAGCCTTTTTTTGTGGTGTTGTTTTTATTTAGTTTCTTGCGTGCTGCTGCTGGAAGTCACCGATGCTTAGCGATTACTTTGGTGCTGATATGGAAAATCTTACCTTAAACGTATTTTACTAAAAAATTAAGTCCCGCAGAGGACTGATCGTTAAGACAAGGTTCTCAGCAGATCACCAAAGTCAAGCATCACTGTCTACGGTCAGTGTGCGGGTGGGGGACCACTTGGATCAGTCTGCATAGGGACTGAGGGTGTGCGGTATTGGTCCTCGTTAAACTGTGCTACCGTAAAGTGCTCGACTTTGCGCACAGGTCGTCGGGCTACCGAAGCGGGGGTGCCATCCCCTCCGCAGAGGATCAAAATTGTGATGGCATGTCTTCGGATCATCCTCCGGGATGTTTCCCAGACCGTCGCCAATAGCCCATTATGCAGCTCTAGTGCGACGTAAATTAACAACAACAATAACAACTAAAAAATTAAATTTGGAATAAAAGGAAATTGCATCTTATTACTGATATACTTCTTTTTTGTCATTGCCGGGAAGGGGGGGGTGAATCTATCACTAAATCTATTCACTTCATTAAATTTTAAAATCTGTGTCCCAAACATATAATTGCTGTTTTGGTAACTAGAGAAAATTGCACCTTCCTTTTTCAGAAAAAATCATTTAGTTGAAACAAACAGATAGCAATGAACGTAAGTAAAAAAAAAAATGTTTATATTTTCGTGAAAATACATGCTATTTCTGTTGAAATTCATCCAAACTTTTTTATCAAAGCTATAACATGTTGTAAAAGTTAAAAACATTTACAGTTTTTGATTATACTGGTTGTTCAAAAATATTTTTTTCCTTTTTTTCGTCGTTGGAGATGCTGAATACTAAATAAAATCTTTATTATTATGATTTAAATTACTTTGGAAATAATAAAAAGTCTGAATTCCATTTAAAGTTCTCCAGCACTATATTCCTGATACTTTTAAAAATTGTCCACTTACTACAAATTATAAATAGTAATACACTTTATAAAATCAAGTAAGATAGTTTGATTCATTGCTCAGAAAAAAAATATGAATTTCAAATTTTCAATATATATATATATATATATATATATATATATATATATATATATATATATATATATATATATATTTTAACAGCAAACTTTCAAAAGTGACTTGTTACGAAGTATATTTTTTATTAAAGTAAAAAAATTATGATAGGAATGGGAAATTTCCAGGTGTAATCTAAAAACTAGGGCGCAGGCATGATGATGTTTTAAACTAGTCTTAGTTCATTTAAGCATATTTTCAATAAAAATATTAATGTATAGTTATTTATATATGTACAGAGAAAGTGAAAGTTTTTAATTTTTTTTACTAATAAAATAAATGCAAAAGAAAAAGGTAAACAATATTCTCCAATACCTTTAGTGAAAAGTTACAGAGTAAAATTAGTAAATTGTAGTATTTAAATAAGCTTTTGAATATCTGCAAAAAATTATTCATAATCAGAACAACTTTGTCAAAATTTCTGTGGACTAGGAGTTGACTGTAAGTGAGTTAAAAAAACAAACAAACAATACATTTGAATAGAGGAAGGGGTACTGTGGATTTATTTCTTAGTTTTGTCGTTTAGATTGTTAAATCGATATAACCTAATATCGCGATATAAAAGGGTTGATTATATCGATTTAAGAAATTTCTATATCGTCCAGCCCTACTGATTACCTGTAGTATAATTAAATTTCAATATAATGCATGGCAACTGTTGGTAGTTTTGAAGTTTATATATTTTCTAGGCAAACTTCAGTTTTTGACGGTTTAAACCAGTATCATACCATACCCTTGTCATGTCAAAAACCACTTTTTGACGTCAAAAACCCAACCCTGTGTTAAAGAGAATTGTTTACTAAGGTCTCTTAAATTGAATAGGCAAATAAGATAAATTTAATAAAAATACAGATTACTGTTGTACAAGAGAATTCAGAAAATGAAAGGTTTAAACAAAAATAAATAACTTTACGCTTATTTTTTTTATGAAGCTAACACAAAAATGCTCAGCATTGAAGACAATTCATTGCAGGAAATCAATTTTTCAGATCAAGACCCATCGGCACCAAAATATTTTTTTTTTTAAAAATTGTCTCGAAACTTTTTTTAATATAATATATTAAAGCTTCATAATAAAAATATTACATTAGTTTTTGTTGTTATTATAAAATAATGTCTGAAAAAACTTTAACATTTAATTTTTTCTGCTTATTAAAATAGATTGTCAAATATAGAAAGGTCCAGAGCTTCTAAAAACGGCCTTGAATGTATTTAAATTATATAGGCATTTTACGTAATACATCTGTATTACGTAAAATGCCTATAATTGCCACATATTTGCCTGTAATTGCCACAAAATGAATTTTCATCAAATTCATTTTGTGGCAATTACAGGCAAAGTAAAAAAAAAAAAAAAATACTAACATTAAGAAAAGTAAGTAATTACAAATGGGGAATCGAAATTACATGGAAATACTCAAGACATTATTATTATTTCTTTTTTTGGAAGAAAAAGTTACGGTCTTGATCGGAATTAACAAAGTATTGAATAACAAAAAAAAAGAAAAAAAAAAGATTAGTGCAATTTATCACCCAATAGAAATATTTTCAGAGAAAAGTAATTTTATTTTGATAACAAGCATTCACATTTTAAATTTACATAAATCCTTAAAAAACTACAAAAAAAGGGCAGAAGCTTACATAAAAAAGTTAGTTAATAATATCTTTAGTTAATAAATTAAAGAATCATTTGGGTAAGGGGAAGGAGTAAAACAGTACACTCATAGATACATTAATTAACAAGAAAACTTAGAGAAATCAAATTTGTTCACAAATGAAAAGTATGGGAAACTGATACAGATCATCACAAAAAAAAAAAATATATACTGCTTCTCAGACGGCAAAGAATCTTGGTTCTATGCAGCCTGTCAGTTGGAAGCCCTTGCACTAGAACATGTAAATTACCTTCAATTAAAAATCCATTTTGAATCTTAAAATGTGAAAGGAAGGTTTCACTTTTTTTTTATCGTACATTTAAATAATGTAAAGAAAAAACCTGATTTATATAAAAAATACTCTTCATCATGCTTTTAGGAAGTAACATAAGACTATGAAGTAAAATGCTAAAAAAAAAACCCCAACAACTTAAACAAAGTTAGCAGTACTTAACTGCAAGTTATTCTATTATGTCTTACGTAAAAAAATAACCTTCTGAACATTTCTACAAACAATTAAAATCCATTTTAATTGCAATTAATTGAATTTTACAGTGAAATAACATTTATAACATTATGATATGTATTATTTGATTAAATGAACTTTAAAAATAATGTTAGAAAAAAATACCTCCAGCTTCAGCCTTTCTAGCCGATTCAATATTATCTACACAAACTTCCAGAATGCATTCCATATCTATAAAAATTCCTAATCTTTATTAGATACAAATTGTAAAAATAATATACTAATTGATAATATGCAACAATTACAATAAATGTAATAATGACAATTTCTTAAAAAGTGACAAAATAGCAACACAGTGCGCCTCAATCACAACATAATGACTTAGAGTTACAAAAGTTTGAATTGTTCACTATTTGTAGAAAAGCATAAAGTTCTTGCAAAAAATATTTTGTTTTTTTAAATGCAATGAAAATTTTATGTAACTTGGTCCCTAATACAGTTTATTAATTAACGTTGAAAAATAATATTTTTTCCAGATAGTATCTATGTTTATGCTGGAATGCAGCTCTAATGCTGTTTAAAAAACAAGAAGGATCCTTTTTGGATAAGAAGTACATTTCTTCTAGATTAGACAATATCCTCTTAACTTCAATAACCTCATTTGAAGAGACTTTCCATTATATTCTTTATGTCAGAATACACTTTCTTCTTGTTTCAAGCATTTTTCAAAGTGTTAAATCTTTTGGAAAAGATATGCTTTTAATTTGTAGGGACAAATTAAAAATTTCTAACACGTTGCTCAAACAATTTTTGCTTCCCGACTTACATTGGCACCTTTGGCAACAGCACAGTACGCCATTAAATAAAATTTCCTTTCACATAGATTTATTTTATTTATATAAATGAGTAAAACAAACTGGGGAGAACTTGATACTTAACAATGCTTAACGATACTCAATAATCTTTATGATTAAACAGTTAGTACACCTTTAAATTTAAATGACAGATCAAGAAAGGGAAATATCCACAGGGAAGAGTTAAACCAAAAAGAGAAGACTGCGTATCTATAAAGATATATATATTATGAAAAAATATTGTAATAATAGAATAATATTCACTTCACTGTACTGCTGAAATATGTAGAAACAATATACTTATTTTAATCCTTCATTTGTTTCTTTCAATGAATACCAAAATTGAAAGCTACATACATTATAAAGAAAACATTGTTACTCTGGACAAGCTTCTTAATACAAAAATTTAAATTTTTTTCCTATGCATGAAAGTGTGAAAAAACATTAGCATAGTTAAGTGAATTCTTCAGTAACGGTGTAACATGCCTAAATGAATTTCAATATGTTTAATTATAATATTATAGATTGTTTTGAATTAAATACAGAGAGCTTCATTTTTATTTTTCCAATCTAAATATATGTTTACACTAATATCTAAAGAATACTGATTTCTCTTTCTCATTAAAGCTGTTAGAAAATAAGCAATTGAATGAAAGAATCAACATTTCATGCCACTTAAAGAAATCAATAATTGAAATAACTTACCCAGACTAAAGCAAAAAAAAATATTAATTTACTAGTTTTAATTCTATTAAAATCTTACTTATTTCTAATCAACACTAGCATACACTTGTTTTTTAGAAGATTCTTCAAATCGCCGAAATATAAACAAATGTTTAAAACGAAAGTGATATAATTACTCAGAAGATTGAAATAGTCTCAAAAATTTCTTATAACCTCTTTACTATGAGATTACTTTTAAAACAGAAGCAACCAAATACTAAAACTTCAACTTCAACTATTAATTACGCAAAATAGTTCTAACCAATGACACATCTTTACTTCAGAGGTGCCGTGGCGCTAGTAGCAACAAAAGACTGAGTTAAAAGTTCATTCTCACTGGATGAATGAGAACCGAATAAGTGAGAAATATATATCCATAAAAAATTCGCCAATCGGGTTTTTGTTCTGATTTTTTGGCATGCCATAAAAATCACGGCAAATTTTATAATGCTTTATGTACTGTTTGTAATATTTTATATGTGTATGAAATGGCATCACTGGCTACTGTCAGTGTGCGGGTGGGTGACCACTTGGCGTAGGGACCGAGGGTGTGCGGTATTGGTCCTCGTTAAACTGTGCTACCCTTAAGTGCTCGACTTCGCGCGCAGGTCGTCGGGCTACCGAAGCGGGGGTGCCATCCCCTCCGCAGAGGATCAAAATTGTGATGGCATGTCTTCGGATCATCCTCCGGGATGCTTCCCAGACCGTCACCAATAGCCCATTGTGCAGCTCTAGTGCGACGTAAATTAACAACAACAACAATGTGTATGCAATGTATAATTTACTGTTTTTGTTATATTTTTTGTACAGCTGTAATCTTTTACTTTTGTATAAATAAATGTGAAGAGAGAGAGAGGTCATCACTTTTTAATTTAATAAAACGTAAAAAAAATGCATAGATATTTTCTTTAGATGCTGGTAAATAACCTTAAGCTACTGGGAGTAACTTCAACTTTTCTCATCATATGGAATAGTTATCTTTTGGATGATTCTTCTTTAATAAGCAAAGAGTTGAAAAATTTTGAATTTAATTTATAAATTTTTAATTCTTGGCATAAAAAAACTAATTAAATGAAGAAAAAAAAGCTAAATAAAATGATTTTTTAGTTTATGTATAAATTAGAATTTAAGCAATATAACTCATAATTGTAAATCGTGTAAAGTTAAAAATGTCGATAAAATTGTATTAAATGATTTATTTTTAAAATCATTTATAAATTTATGGAACAATTGTTTTTTTGTTGTTATTATTGAATTATTGTTTGCTTTAAAGCATGATTCCTTTCCTTAGTTTTATTTATATAATACAATATTTTTTTTTTTACATTGCAGTTTCCTTTGGCTAGACACATCGATAATTAGGCAAGACAAAGCAAGGAAAACTTATTTACTAATACCAAATGTTCTGTTTTCAAAAAATTGAATGTCAAAAAATTAAATATAAAACTGAATATCATAAATAGAATACAGTATAAAATTCAACAAAGGTAAATTCAATATAAACATTGAAATAAAAAACATCCTACCGAGCACAAAAAATACTTTAAAAAAATCGCAAAGAGATTATGAAAATGTAAAATTATTAACTCATGTCTTTTGAGCACCGGTTTCATGTATAGAGTCTCCATCCCCCCCTTTTGTTCAGATGTACGGAAATATATAACGGGGCTTTCCCTTTATAATACTTTTCTCAATTAGACTGTCAAAAATATATTTTAAACTCTTCAGGATACTTAATTCAAACACTACGTTTTCACTACTTAATTTAAACACTGTGTTGAGTTTCATATAGTTTCCAATCTAAAACTTTTTTTTCTCTTTTTGAAGAATCAAGACACTTCGTAGTCCCATGACGTGCTTACACGAGAAAGTTAAAAGCATGCGTCATGTTGCCATAAGTAAAGAGTTCTGCTATGCGCCACCTGCAGCCCATTTCGATTGCCAATAGAGTGTGATTTCCGTCTGGTAGCCATAAATTATTTATTTATGAACTCTAGATTATAAGCCATTTAAAATTATAGAGGAAATTTTTATTTAATTGAAAACTTTTTTTAATGTTTTTTTTACCAACATTTTAGTTCTAAATATCGCTAGTTTTAATTTGTATTCTCTTAATTAATGAAAAATTTACTCTTATTTTCGAAACTATCTCTAAATCACGCCTCGTGTCTGCGGTCAGTCTGCGGAAAGCCTGACTTTGAGCACAATGTGAACGGACCGAGATTGTGCGGTATTGGTCCTCGTGAAACTGTTCTACCATGAAGTGCTCGACTTCGCACGCAGATCGTCGAGATACTGAAGTGGAAATACCATCCCCACTGCAGGAGGATCAAAATTGTGATAACTTGGCTTCGGATCATTCTCAGGGATGTTTCCTAGACCGTCACCAATAGCCCCTAGTACTACGTAAATAAACAACAACTAATCACGCCACCCGTAGTAAAAGTCTGACTCGCTTCAAGCGTGCGTATAACTTCAGAGCTGGAGTGGCGCTTTTACAATTCCAAAAATAATTCCTGAAAGCGTCACTACATTGATCGATAGGTTTTGTGGCGTACGAATCGTTAACTTCTCCATTTTTAATGGAATTTCTGCTGTGATTATTTTTATCCTTATGGAGCTTTCACACTGCGTGCTATTCGTTTATGCGATTCGGGCATGCATAAGCAGTTCGCCTTATATATATTTAATAAACATTCACATGCACGTCTAAAGCAATCGCATGCAATGTGAATGCTCTTTTAGTTTCTTTACTTGGATATTACTAAATTCAATATGTATTCTTGAAAAAAAAAAAAAAAAAAACAGGCTAACAGGCATACATGACACAGTGATCAATGCCAAAATAGTTCACACTTAAGCCTTTTGATTCAATAGCACAGCGGTTCCCAAATGGTGTTCCGCGGAATCCTACGGTTCCATGGAAAGGAAACAGGGGTTCCAAGACTCAGGACTATGCCAAAACCTTTAATGAAAACGCAGCACGAACGTCTTTCCTATTAAGTAACAGGAACGTCAAGCTGGTAAGTCACAAGTCACACATGATTGCAAAAATATTTATTGATTTATTTATGATAGAAATAGTTGGCTGCGTACTCAAAGATGCTATAAAGAAGCATGTTTCTAGATTGTTAAACGGGAAATTTCTAGACCCGTGATTTACGTTAAACTATATTGCAAGATAATGGCTTGTAAAATTGCCAATATATATAGCCTTGTGTGCCAATATATTTGATAAACTTAAGTCGAGGCTCCGCCAAAAAGAGGTTGATTATATAGAATTCCGTAGTCGAAAAAAATTGGGAGCCGTTGCATTAGCAAATGTAGTTTGGAGAACGATAAATAATAATTTATAGCACAGTCAGGAGCGTAGCAAAATGTCAGAAGATTTACCATCGATAACGAAACACACAAGCCCAAAAAGAGTTCTAGCCTTGTAATTTTGAACGGAATCCAGACGACAAGGGAACTCCTGGATCAAACATTGGGAGAAATTTGCTTTCGTGAAGGACTCTTTTGAGGGAATTAACCCGTATTTGAGTTACATGGAAAGGAAAACCAGGAAAACCTCTCACGGTTAGCTTGACGGCAAGGAGACGCTAACCCATGATCCGTCTACCCCAGAAGATATTTTACGTCAGCGCTGTGGCCGATGCAAGCCGGATGCGGAATTCGTATCAAGCAGCTATAGCTGGGATTCGAAGCCGATTCACCTAATTGGAAAGCTATTGCTCTACCCTCTGAGCCGTAAAGACTTGCGTTTATAGTTTATCTTCCCTCCACATGGTGATTTTTATTACATCTTCTCAAGGACATATTGTAGGAAGTTTAGCACAGTCCTCTTTCACCTGTTTCTTTTTTTTTTCCTTCCAAGAAATAAATTATTCACAGTTTTCAGTACTATCTCCTACCAAAACGGTAGAATAACTCCTCATCGTGATATTTCTAAGCTGAAATGGTTTTTAAGGCGTGATGAACAGCTTTGTTCATTTGTTTTAAATGTTCTCTGTTTTTTTTAAGTTTCCAACATGAAAGTAACTTTTTAAGACTCATAATTAGATGGTTAGCATTGTTATAAAATATATTGCTACATTCGATATAAAATATATTGCTATCATCAATCGAATAATTGTATCCATTTTTATTATTCAATTTAGTAATGATGGAATATCGAAACTGTTTGAATTATAAGGTATAAAAAAGTTGATATTATGGTAAACAAAATCCAATGTTTCAACGAAATCAAATAAAACTTTCCGAGAAATAAAAATTTCAGAACTCGACTTTTTTTTTATTTTTCATGAATCTTTCAACTGATTTGATTAGGATCAAAATTTCTATGTTGCTATTTAAAATTGTGTAACGTAGTGATATTAAAATTATGACAACATTTAAAGTTATTTCGAACATTAATAGAATCAATGATAAAAATTACAATTCTTAAATATTTTTGTGCTCAAAATTATTTTTAGATAAATGATTTTTATAAGCTATATTAATAAGCTTTTAAGTCATGAAAGCAGTAATTCGTTTCATGGTTAAATTAATTTGTACCAAAAATAATTGAAGTTGTAGAATCAGATACATAAACGTACTTCCTGTGAATAAACACAGCTTTTTTGTGATAGATTTTGAATAGTGACGCATAAACTATGGTGATGGCGGCTGTCTTTAAAATATGGCCCCGCTTGTTAAGCATAAAGAGTGGCCAAAATTTTCAACCCTTTAATGTTAATTTCGATTTTTGCTGCTTCAACTTATCTCTGAAAATATTTAAGGGAAACAAATAATTTTTGCTCATAATTATGAAACACGATTATTCAAAAATAATTCAATGTAAAAATTAAATTTTTAGTACTACTTAATTTAATGATAGTCAAAACATTTTAAAGGCCACTATCGAAAATTAGAATGAAACTGTAGTTTTTTAGTAAAGAAGTTTTAAAAAAGTCGCATTTTTAAATTTTCACTTCTCTGATTCCGCTCGAATTTTGAATCTGCCATTTAAAGTTGTATTCATAAAAATGATATTAAAATGTATATGACTTACAATGCTAAATTTTTTTTACTGTTCTTAAATTTATAACTTAAAAATAATTATAAAAACTATTTTTTTAGTGTGAAATTATCACTCGAAAAACTACTTTCATAATTGTGTGCAAATTGTTTTTTCCTTCTTTAAATAGATTCAGAGTTAAGGCCAAATATACAAAAAAAAAAAAAAAAAAAAAAAAAAAAGGGAAAAAGAAAAATAGAAAAATTTATATTAAGGACCCTTAATGCGGGAGTAAGGTAGGTTACTCCCATATTTTTTTATGGTCAAGAAAAGCGAATCGTTTGAAAAAATCGCGAATCGTTTACTTTTTGCCCCCGATTTTCCGTACTTATTCATTGCATTTTATAACCACCGTTGTTCAGCTGACCTAATTTTGAATTTACGACTACCAGTGTTCAACTCCGTAGCCTTGTAATTTTGAACGTAGTCCAGAAGACAAGGGAACTTCTGGATCACGTCTTGGGTGAAATTTGCCTTCATAGAGGACTTTTTTTGACGGAACTAATCTGCATTTGCGTTATGGGCAGAGGAAAACCTCGAAAACCTCCCTCGGTCAGCTTGGAAACAAGGGGATTCTAACCCATGATACTGTGGTACTACAATAGTACTGTGGTCGTTGCGAGCCGGGTGTGGAATTCGTATCGACCAGCTATCGCTGAGATTCGAACCTGCTTCACCTCATTAGGAGGGGAGCGCTCTATTCCCTGAGCCACCGCAGCTCTCACATATTAGTTCACATATTTGAAGTTAGATTCTCGAAATATAAGACTGCATCTTTGTACTTGGCAGTTTATAAAGTGCTCCTTTTTATTTCGTTTATTTCGCATTGTATATATACTGAACAATAAAAAATATTTTATGGATCGTAAACTAATATTTAAGTGATTAAAAAACGCAACGAAGTTATCAAAAGCTTTCAAACCATATTCAAAGTCAATAATCGTAAATGTTAAATGAAAGTATTCAAAACCAGTTTATTTCTTTGAAAAAATTTAATGGCGGCGTAGTTAATTGTTTGAGTCATGTTGAGTTTTATCAGTCAAATTAACTAGGTTTAATTATCGTAATGGCATCGATGCTATGATGATTCTCAATACTGATTCTCCTGATTTAGGTATTTTTTTAGGTACTTTTTTAAGTGCTTTTTTTCTATTCCCACTTAAATATTAACTTAAAACTCCAAATGCATAGATCCAAATATTGACCATTTATGTGAGAATAATACAAAAAAATATATAAAGGGCGGCAATATTGGATATTTTACATTCAATATATTTAACTAAAATCTTATGCACTTTAAAATGCATTTGGTACTTTTTTAGTAGGTAGCGTTTTAATAAATTATAATTAATTGCAAAATTAGTGCTTTTTTATAATTTTTTCCGACACGATTAACAGAAATGGTTTTATACAGTAATATTTTTATTACGGTTTCACAAAGAAAATTATGGAGTTTACGTTTTGAAAAGACTGTTAGATTTAAGAAAAGGGTGCAAATTTTTATTATACCAAGGGCGTGCAATACACCACTGCATGAACCACCTGGCATACAAAGGGCTGTTGCAGAAATTGTTTGCTTTCATTCTTGTTAATAAATAAAATAAATAATGAACCTTTTGATAAATCAATATAAAAAATAAGAAAAAAATAATCCGGACCTAAGATGAAGACATAATTTTTCACTATCTTATCAATCGATTAACAAATAATTTAGTAATTGGCTAATCCCTTCGAATTCCGAATAGAAATAAAATAGGCATTCTGAGAATCATGCTGTGAAATGAAAAGATAATTTCACTAGTTAAAAATTAAAAAAAAAAAAATAGAATAAAGAATTAATTATTAATAAAAAGTTTGTTGAACTTATTTAAAATATATTTTTTTTGCTGAATTTCAAAAGTGAAAAATATTTAAGTAAATAGTAAACATGGTATAGTAAACATGACTTTATGTCTAATTTTTCCATTTAATAAACATAATAATGAATATTAATTCAATACATTAAATAAAACCAGAATATAAAATGATGAAATAAAAAAAAATGATTATTTCAAAATTACTATTGATAATTTGCAGTTTCAGTTAATTTTTATCCTTTTTTTTTCCTCGTAGCATCGAAGCGATTTTGAAAGAGCCTTATTCCCATTCTTTTCTCTTAAGTTTTATTTTATATCCCAATTTTTATGTCTTGATATTTTTTTTATTATTTTTTTTTAATTACATTAAATGCTGTGCCCTCTGCAATTTATTGCTCCCCAATCCTTGGAGCTTAACAATTTAATTACTCCAAATAAAATAGAAATTTAAGCAAAGTAAGACGCATTGCTCGTAATTTCATTTTCTTTTTTTTTAAATAAAATGAGAGTAAATGAATCTTTGTAAATATGCCGATTGACCAAGCGAAATTTGCCGATTAGTGAACTTTAATTCCCATCCCAGCACCCCTGTTCATTCATTATTCATCATCATCTTTATTCATAATAGCAGTTTTTCTTCTTTTTTTTTTATCAAAGATCAATAAACACAAAACATTTTATATTTTAGTTATTAAGGCCAGAAAATAAAGACATGATGTTTTCCTGCATTAAGTTTGTACACAATTAAATTTCTAAAAAATGTTTACTTCGAATGCATGATGAAAAAATATCGGAATCAGACACTATTCGGAATCGAAATCAGGTATGATTCGGTATCGGAATTAAGCGCAATTTAGTATTGGAATTAGGCACAGTTCAGTGAAGCCAGTGACTGCCGGGTTCGAATCCCGCTCGCGACTTTACACATTGTCGACTCCCGGGCACCTCCACTCGCCGCGGTTTTATTTGTCAACTGTTTCACCGCCTTATCTAGTAACCCTCACTCAGAGGCAACCCTACGCTCGCCGCAATACAGCACTCGCAAAAGTCATAAACGAATCTTCGCGCTCATGGATATTTTTAAAAGTTGCTTGTTGAATTAGGTTAAAATTTTATCCTCTATTAAGACTAGAAAAATTCAAATAACGAGATCAAAATACTTCGTCCTTCTATAAAGAAAAAGTTACAAACACACAATTGTTTCAGTTAATTACATACATATTGCGGTTAAAAAAATTTTCAAATAGAAACTATTCTTGCAAATTAAATAAAAATCTGGAGTAATAAAATATTTATATCTTCAGCATAATCAATTTCTTTTGAATATCTTAATTAATAAACAAAGTTTAAAAAAATAATCCCCTATATAAATCATCGCATTATTAAGTGTACATATTTTTGAAGATAAAAGTATTAAAAAAAATTTACGCAGTTTGAAAAATAATTATTTTTATTTCCTTCATTTTTACCATGTGTTTTCAATTGTTTCTATTTTGGAAAAAATTAGTATTCTTCAAACTGCTTACAATATCTTAAAAAAATTGCATATATTTTATACTGAACAACTTTTGATTGACAATATTTTCTTCATAAGAGAGTCCTTAAAAAAATTTGAAAATATTTTCATTACATTTGTTCAAATATTTTCTGTAAAATGCGTGCTATTATGAAAGCAAGGAGAAAAAATATTTTTAGTAAAGCCATGACATAAAGAAACAAATCTATGACATATTCACTACTATTTTTGTATAGTTAATTTATTTTTTATAACATCAAATCATATTTATTAAAACTTAAAGTTGTGGCTGCTCAACTTTTTTTAATGTTTCTTAAGTTTGTCAGGGAAAATTCCGATATTTTCCATTTTTCTTGCTTCTATCACTATTTGTATATATCTGAAATTACTCACCTTCGTTTTAATTGTTTCCTAATTAATTTTATCATATATTTTGCTACATATATTTATCCTTTCATTCTATGCTTCATTAATTTCATAACTTATCCATCTTGTAACTTTTTATTCATAATTTTATAACAACTTTAGCTCATTACATTCTATAACTCAACAATTGGTATACATATTTTATAATTTCTTTATCCAATTTTTGGGCTTCTAAATAAGATATGGAAAAAATACTATGAAAATTATTACATTTATTGTCAATCTAAAATTAGACCTTTTTTCCTCCTAAGTGCGAAAACACATTTACTAACTTAATGTAACGTAATTTAACACGATTCATCTTTCTTAATAAGAACGATTCAGAGAAAAGCAGGATCAGTAAAAGTGAAATGTGTATTTTAATTTATATTCTGCTTCAAAAATGAGACAAAAGAAACACAGAAAACTTTTCTGTTATTATTTAATAGTATTCATTAGTCTTTAAAATTCCGAAAGAATTTTTAAGTTGCTGGAACCATACAGTAGTCTCATTTGTAACAACTTGTTTTTTAATTTTTTTTCACACAATAGCTTTTATTGTATGTAATTTGCTTTAAAAGTTCAAACATTTATTCTTAGATTGTCATGCAGTCTGTGTGTCTGAAAACTGTATGACCTATTTTATTTTATTTGTTCCTTGCAGAATGGTAATAATTGTTTCTTATTTGGTAATAAAAATCTTACTTTTGCTGAGATCGCAAGAGTTTTGTTTTATTATCATAACATCGATTAATTTTTTTGAGAAAAGTGTAAGTCCTCAGCCTTTCAACCATATTGCTTTAAAACTACTTTATTTATTTAAAGCAAATTATTAAATTTAAAAATTGTTAAGATTCTCTTATTTGACTCAATATCTTGTCTTTAATGAATCAGAAAGAAATAAACAGATTGTCCTTATATGATATGAGTTATGATATGAGAATGTCAAAGTTGATGCTTACTGTTTACATTATATTTTAATTTAACAAATCATGAAAAGTTTTCTTTAATCAAAATTGTGTTCAGCTCATAAATACACTTTAACTGCTACAAATTTTTAAGTCCCGGCTACCAAAGCTGTGGAGTTGGCTAATACGTATGAAGGAATTTATAGTTTGGGACATAACATTTACAAAAAAGTGTCAAATCTAAGTACAATTGTTTGGAAGCAAATATTATTCGCACTGCAAATCATTACATCAAATTTAATCATAGATATCAATGTCAGAAAAGTAAAAAAGAATAAATTCATGTATAAAGCTGACAGCAACAATCTCCTCATCATTACACGTATATAAAATGAAAATGCTTAAAACTCATAAATTGTTTAGTTACTTAAATTAAAGGTCTTAAAAACTAAACAATAAGGTACAAAACCCTGCTGCATTATTGAATATTGCGTCCACATGCTTGATAAAGACACCATAAATTATTTGCAATAAATTTATAAAAATAATTATAAA
Organism: Parasteatoda tepidariorum; assembly: GCF_982258835.1. Classification (NCBI taxonomy): domain Eukaryota; kingdom Metazoa; phylum Arthropoda; class Arachnida; order Araneae; family Theridiidae; genus Parasteatoda; species Parasteatoda tepidariorum. The sequence goes on from NC_141765.1 coordinate 58,333,256, forward strand.
GCTATATTCTACTCATATATCCTACACCCACAACAAAACTTTATCCTAAAAAGGATATAAAAAAGTAAGAAATAAATATGTGTTTCAGGAAGTCCGAATAAAAAGAGAATGATAATACACAAAAACTTTTAAAGCAGCTAAATTTATTCACACCTCATGTTCACTCATGCGTTTTTTAAATCGTATGTCGCAAGTGAAACATGCGCGAATTAATATTCGAAGATTTTCGCGAGAAAATTTGAAACCCGACTTGGCGAATGTAACATTGGCGAATTTCAAAATACGGTGCCAAAGAAGTGCCCGGGAGTCGACAATGTGTAAAGTCGCATCCCGCTCAGGGTATGGATGTTACCCTCTCTGTGAGTTGTGTGATGTATGAATGTGACCCACCCTACAAAACGGGTATTTGTGGCAGTGTGGCGTGGGTAATGTCAAAAAAAGTCTTTCTATTACGCTAACTGCTTTCTATTTTCCTTCTATTACTAATGTTTTCAACGCTAAAATTAAATTTCAAAAACAAAAAAAAATAAAATAATAGTAATAATTAAATAAAAAACATGTTTTTACAATATGTAGCAGCATACAAAAATGCCAAACTCATAATAATCTTAATCTTGAATTTATGCCACTTACGTTGATTTTTCTATTGCACGGAATTTTTTACAGATCAACACTTTAATCTATTTCCTAAATACAGAAGTAATTTTGAAAATGGAATGAAAAACGGAAATAAACGCTGCGTATAATGCTAATTCTACCGTGGAAGTATAAGTATCACGTGACCCGTTCAATTGTAGTGATCACAATAACGAACGAAGTTGGAAAAGTGGGCAAATTTTAACACTACAAGTACACTTTAAAAATTTATTTTAGAAATCTACCACAGTATCTAATTTTTCTTACACTAATCAATATAAACTAAAAAAAATTTAAACATTATTAAATTAAGCAATTAAAATCTTTTTTCTTTTATTAAATAGCATAAATATTTCTATGTTAGTCAATTTTTAAATGTTGTCATACACTTAGCATTTGAGCAGTAGCAGTAACTTTCTTCCAAAAAAAACAACAACAACAGTAAAATGTTGAATTTTATAGACGTTAAGGGACGTTTTAAAAATTAATTCCTCAAGTGTGCGCCGTGAAGCTTCCCCATTTTCAAAACATAAACATTCTCTATTAGAGTCACTATTTAAAGTGTTGCCATAAACCTTCAATTTCAGCTGTACTTTATTCTTTTATAATAGAATGTCAAATTTCATTGTTCGAAGCGTGGCAAAATTTTTGAACTTTACTATGGACATATTTAAAAATTAATTTCTTAAATTGACATAAAAATTTATACAGGGTATCCCAGGGCTCGAAAAAACTCAGAAATTTTACCCGTCCCCGAGGACGGCTTGCCCAACAATGTACCCGTCCTCCTTTGAAACTAACCCGTAGCTTCTAAATAAATAAAAATATAATTTCCTCTTATTTATTACAAACATTTATATGAATTACATAATGAATTAGTAGTTACTAGGATTACAGTAATAAAAGAAATACTAGGTTACTAATAGTAACCTAGTATTTCTTTTATGAAGTAATTTATTTCTTTTATGATAATTATAATTTATTTTTAAAATTATGTAAATAATTTAAATGACAAAGGTCAAGTTATCTGGAATGTCAATTTATCCGAGGATACTAAGTTTTTTAAATAAATCAAATATGATGTTTGCCAGTTCCACAATCAAGCCAATGATTTACAAAGGTTTCTGCACAGAGATCTGAATGAGGTTTTCCATTTAGGTAGATGTTCATAGTTGCGTTTAACGCTTCTTGTTTAAGACCAGTACGTATTGTGTTTATTTTGTAAGTTCATTGCTGAAAAGCCCCTTGTAAGATAACAAAAATTGAAAATGTATCACGAACATTAACGGGAAAATGGCCGTCCGCGCGGACGTCGGATTCGAGGAATTTGTTGTCCGCGGGGAATTTTTGACAGCCGAGGACGGGCGGACGGGCTGTTTTTCGAGCCCTGGGGTGTCCTAAATTAGACTGACAATTTTTAAAACTTCATAAGAGAAATATGTGAGGCACCATATGAAGAAACAACGCGGCTTTATTGTCGGACAATATTTTAAGCCTATTTGAGTCATTCCCTAGATGTAAAGCTTCCTATTTTGATTATCACAGTTGGTGTCTAAATCATGGGATTTAATACTGTGAGAAATTTTTTCCTATTAACTAGGCCACAACACAACTACTGCAATCTTGAACGAAAATTTGAGCACTATATCAACGAAATTTAACCTCATAGATTCTAACTGATCAAGTGTGCGGAAGTGCCAAGAATACCATGGAGGCCATTTTCTTAACATTCCGTTATCTATAATTCCATATCGTATATTTTATGAATCAATAGAAGATATTCACATAATTTTATTAAGAACTCATATTTTTTTGTCCATCAAAATTACTTCATACGTGAATTTTGGACATCCTTAGGGTGATTTTAAGTAACTTATGTTACATTAAATTTTTCTATATTCGAATAGAGAAAGATTGATTTCTATAAACTCCTCTCTTTTCTAATAGCTTGAATATTATTAGTACTTCTTACATTGGTTTCTTTGCTTATCAGATTATAAAGTATATGTTAAACAGAGTTATGAGAAAAATAATCTCTTTCAATATTCGTAATTACGAATAGTAAATGAGATTATGACGAAGCAATTATAATTGATTTGTTTCCAATAAGAATTGTCCTCAAAGCTGGTAGGCAGGAAAAAGATTCCACCAGTAACGAATTTTGCTTGTAAGTGGGGCGGAAAGCGGTTCTTTTGATATTGAACAAGACTGAGGTAAACATTTATGTTTTAGCTATATAAAGTCCTATAACAGCAATTTACCTCGCTATATATATAATGAATGATGTCACAAAATGAAAAGATTGCACCAATCAGATTTGAAAGCTGCCATTTCGAATTTCACTGGTACAATTGGCATTTTGTTTTGAGTGAAAGTGGATCTTCCCAGAATCAAGTTTTACTATTGGAAAAAGAAAGAAACATATTTGCTCTCCTATTTTTGAAATATTAAAAAAAGTTTTACAATAATCGAGAGTCGATTTTAAAATAATGTCATATTTCCTTAACATTTCAGCTATAAATTTCTTCACTAACAGCCGAATTTCGAGTTTTATAGAGTGTGTCTCTTTCAAATTTTTAAGTTTAAAATTGACTCAATTAAAGTGGGCGTTAAGCAGGAATGGTCTAAGATGCCCTGGAGAGTGGTGGGTGCAACTTTCAAGGGGGCGCCGTGAGGTATATATGCAGAGCAAATTGGAAAATTTAATTTTCGAATTCCTATAGCAGTAATACAGTTTTTAAATTAATTTGAATTATTCAATTTTTGAAATAAAATGAATAAAAATAAATAAATAAATTGTAGATTAAAATTGAAAATATAGTTAAAGAAGCACAATTCCTTAGAAAAATTTTCAAAAGGATTTTTTTTTCAAACGCAGTAATAAATTGTCCTTACAACTTGCAAGCAAACGTAACGTTCAGTAAAATCTGTACTAAACCTTTCTCTCGCTCTCTCTCTCTCTCTCAAAAAAAAAAAAAAAAAAACATTAATAAGCATTAATATAACAATATTTATATTTAAAAAAAGGTTTTGCAGATTTAAATGATATTTCTAAAGAGCTAAGACTACTGCTTTTAAAAAGGTAAAAGATGTCTAATTTTTGAACTGTTTTCATACAATGTCACTTTTAATGGGAATTCAATATGTCTTTGTCAGTATCCACTATAACAAACGCATATAAATGTTAATCGTCCAAGAAAAGGAGACATGATAATTCTATATTTTGGAGAACACTGTCGCACATATTATTTAAATTAATGGTTTAAGTAATTGTACACTTTATACAATTCAGTATTCTAAAGGGTTCGCATGAAAAAAGTGTTATTTTGATTTAATTATTCTTGGTTTGAATTATTAAAATTAACCTACAAAAATGATATTAAAAACTATACAAATTCAGAATAAAGAAAAAATATTAAAATCGAAAAACCAAAAGAGAAACTCAAATGGAAAAATTTTCAATGTTACCCGGTTATAAGTACGTTTAAATTATGAAATTCAACCTGAAGGGAAATTTTAAATAACTCAGATGCGTAGACATGTTTAAAAACTCTAATCGCTAAAATTTTAAAATGAAAAAATAATTTCCTGCAAATGAAATAAAGAAAGGTGAAGGAAATTAAAATCTTAATGACGTCACGCACACACGCGGCGTCACTACTGGCTAGGAGGGAAAGGAGACGCAACCTTAGAGAAGAGACGCGGCCTAATATGCCGTCTAAGGACTCGGCAGAAGCAGAAAAACCCTCAATAGCTTATATAGAGCCGTAATTGCTCAGGGTATACAGCGTTCGCCTTCCCATGAGGTGAACCGGGTTCGTTTCCCAGCGATGACTGGTCGATACGAATTCCGCATCCGGCTTACACGGACCACAGTGCTGACATAAAATATCCTCAGTGGTAGAGAGATTGTAGGTTAGAGTCTCTTTGCCATCAGACTAACCTTGGGAAGTTTTCGTGCTTTTTCCTCTACATCTAACTCAAATGCGGGTTAGTTCCATCAAAAAAGTCCTCCACGAAGGCAAATTTCACTCAATATTTGATCCAGGAGTTCACTTGTCTTCTGGATTGGGCTCAAGATTACAAGGCTACGGAGTTGAACATTAGTAGTCGTAAGCCTTAAAAATGGGATTGACTGTTTAACGACGGTTATAAAATAAAATAGTTTATATGGGGCCGTGGTGACTCAGGCGTTACAGCTTTCACCTTCCAATGAGGGGAACCAGGATCGAATCCCAGCGATGGCTGTTCGATATGAATTCCGCAACCGACTCGCACCGACTACAGTGCTGACATAAAATATCCTCAGTGGTAGACGGATCATGGGTTAGAGTCCCCTTGCCGTCAAGCTTACCTTGGGAGATTTTCGTGATTTTCCTCTTCATGTAACGCAAACATGAGGTAGTTCCATCAAAAAAGTCCGCCACCGAGGCAAATTTCTCCTAATACTTGAACCAGGAGTTTCCTTGTCTTCTGGATTGGGTTCAAGATTACAAGGCAACGGAGTTGAGCATTAGTAGTCGTAAACCCAAAAATTAGGTCTGTAGTTCAACGACGGTTATAAAATTAAATAGTTTATATAAATATTAATACCGAGTCCCCTAATCAAAATAGATCCTAAAAAAAGAGTACCTGGTTTTGGTTCGTCAAAATAAATAAATAAATAAGTAAATACATATTACTTTGCTAACCTTTCGGGTTTGTATAAAAATACACCAAAATTTTAGAATAGGTCAGTTTTTTTTCTTCTTTTTTTTAAAAAAGTTCTTTTATCTTCAGTCAAAAGTGGTTGCAAAAAATTATAATTTTACTGCGATTTGTTTCCCCTTTGCATTGAAGAATTAAAAATACCGTAGATATGAACTATTTAATTTCTCCAAAATGTATTCGAAATATAAATAAACTGAGAGAAATTATTCATTTTCAGAAACTTTAATAGTGCTTAGTTTCAGAACAAATATAATTCTTCTGTTAATAGTTTTCGCTAAACTGAATTACGAGACACAAAACAGCAATTTTCCTCTTTGACATCAAATAACTTATTAATTAATGACTACACCAATAACATTTTGACACCAGAATTTTAAACATTAAACATTTCTCTGTAAATATTTAAAATTTCATGTATTTCATTAAATAGTTTTTGTATTATGACAAAGGAAAGCATGCTCAGTAAAAATTTTCTGAAATGGTGGGGACGGCGACAGTAGCTTTTTTTAAGTATTTAGAATAGAAGCAAAACATATTTTTGCTAGAGACTTTACAAACACTTCACAAATTCCTAATACAAAACATCTATAAACTTATGTTTTATGCCAGATAAAATTATACAAGTATAACAGCAAAAATGAACAAATTTACAGGGAAAAAAACCGTCTCCAGATTGTGAAGCAATCTGAAATCAACTTCGTAAGAACTTCCGGGGTTTGGCGAGCGAAATTGAGATTTTTTTTAGAAAATGCAATTATTTTATTATTATTATTTCTACCAATTCCTAATGGGCAAGACTTTATTTTTGTCTTCTTTATGATTACGTTAATCCACTAAAACTTGGTGAAAAAATGTATACTTTTTACTCCAAAAAACACACTAAAAATTTCAAATCACGTCCTTTTTTAAAACTACACTCTCGGAATAACTAGAGGCGATTGTACAATAAGCACTGCATTGAGTCAACATCTGTGTAATTTGATTTAAATTGGAAAATACTAGTCCATTTAAAATATTTCAAAACTTTCGAATAGAAGGTAAACTACTTCTTTTCTTAATAAAACATGAATGATTTTCACCCATTTTCACTTTGTCTGAGACTCGTATAACAATCGCTTAAAAGCGTTTGTGTTTTAACCCTTAACGCTTAGCGGTCAGTCAACATATAGTTTATACGAAATAGGATGAGAATAATAAAATGACTGTCGTTTTGCGTCTTGACCTTTGCAATGACGATCATAAACTCTATATGCATTAGATTAGTATGTATTTGTTCTTTATATTTAATATTCTTAATAATGAATATTCTTTGCAGCATAAAGTCTTAAAGCAAAGTAAATTTCGATAATTTTAAAATAGATTTCAGTAATTTTAACTATATTAAGAAAATTAAAAATTAGGAGAAGCTGACAATTTTCAATTTCTTCAGGATATATAACTTTAACCTCGAACATACATTTAAAAAATCAAAGTGTAAAATATAAAAGTCGAGTGATATTGTTTTGAGCAATTTCTGCAGAACTTCTCTAATTAAAAAAAAAAAAAACTCCCAAATAATTTAACTATTCAACTTTTATAGATAACACAATGTTAAATAATTAATATTTACATGAGTTAAGGCAATTGTTATTAATAATAAATATAAAATTAATAAATATTTTCTTAACTTATTAAAAAAGGAACTAGATGGCTTGAAAAGTATTTATTTTTTTTTTTTTTTTTTTGTATTGTGAACAAACATCTCCTATGAATAAACTCTGATAACAGAATGACCAAAAAATATGGTTATCTTGGTGAGCTCATTTGAAGTCGAAAGTTGTTCTTTGTGATTTCTTATTAACAGTTCTTAAGAAAATGACCACCCATAAAATTTCCAAAGGAAGAAATTTGCGTCTGAATTTCGTACCAAAGACCCTGAAAGAGCCATGCCATAGGAGAGAAAATTTTGGAAGATCAGAAGGTAGTTAGACAACACTTTTTTTGAAGCAATAAAAATAAGATATAGTGACATTTGAAACTAAGAATTTTCCCATAGGACAGCAAGGGACATATGTCACCTCAGCGGGAAATAAATAAATGATAATTTGGTAGTTCTTTTAAAACTAAGAATAGAAGTTTTTATCAGAGCATTTTGCTTATATTAAAACAAAAAGTTCCAATCGAAACAAAATTGTCCAAGCAGGTGGGGTGGTTGTTACTTTCTGGGAATTTAACAGACTATCATACTGTGACCTACGACCTCCTTGAAGCCCCATTGTGGTTTGATGGAACAAAAATAAAGACTGTTTTCCTTAGAGGATGTGAGAAGGGTGAAGAATAAAATAAAATTTTATTACAAATCATTCGTTTTTGCCTAAATAAACGGAGATTTAACACAAAATTAATGTCAATTTATTTTTCTTTTAAAATTTGTTTTCAACAGAAAGTTGGAGGGCACCAATTGACGAGGAGCACCGGGATAGGTCCCAGTCCATCCCTGACGTTAAGGTACGAACAAGACATTTTTTTTCAATTAAATTCTTCTCAGGCACAGGGGATAAGGTGTTCGCCTTTTAATGAAGTGAACCAGGTTCGAATCCCAGGGATAGCTGGTCAATACGGACTCCGCATCCGGTTTGCACTGACCACTGTGCTGACGTAAAATATCCTTGGTAGACGGATCATGGGTTAAACTCTCCTTGAGCTAGGCTAACCGTGGGAGGTTTTCGTTGTTTTTCCTCTCCATGTAACGCAAATGCTGGTTAGGTTCATCAAAAAGCCCTCCTAGAAAGCACATTTTTCCCAATACTTGGCCCAGGAGTTCACTTGTCTTCTGGATTGGGTTCAAAATTACAAGGCAACGGAGTTGAACATTAGTAGTCGTAAACCCGAAAATTGGGTCGGCTGTTCAACGACGGTTTTAAAATAAAATTAGATTCTTCTAAATTAATGTGCAATATTCAAATCCAAAAATCAATTAAAATTTTACTTGTTTATTCATTTTTTACTTTTTGTATAGTTTTCATGCAGTTTGTGATCTTAACATTTTGCTTTTATGGGGGTTAAATAAAATTTTAAATTAATTCATTACTTTTAAAATTATTATTAAGATACTTTTTAATCGAAATTTCTTACATTATAGTATAGAAAACTTTTTTTATTCTAAGTTAATATTTTTTTTTTCTAAATTATTAAGCGACTAAATCTAAATTACTAATTTTAAGCGACAACTAGACCTCTCGTAAGTCAAATTTTATTATTAATTTCCAGTTTCAAATAGTTTTAATTTAAAAAAATGTTCAATTAGAGTCGATTTTGTGAAATATTTTTTATTTAAGGTTTGTTTCAATACAAAATATTGCCCTAATTTAATTTACAGGGTATTTCGTTAAGACTAATATTTTATCAAAAATGAAGATTAAAACTTATGCGTTCGAAAATTAACTTTAAGCGGGGAAAAAACAAATTTGCAATTCACAATTGAGGATGAGTGTACGAAACACCAAAACCTTTCTAATTGAAACGAAAAAGAAGTTAAAATACGATTATTAGGATCACTTTCAACTTTCATCAAGCAAGTTTTGATGTTCCGTGCACCCGCCTTCCTCGCCTCGAATGTGATTTGTCATATTTCGATAAAGTTTTCGTTTTGCTACGTTTAAATACACTGGTGGAGAAAATTAAGAGATGGAAAGCATTTTCGCACATTTCTATGACGCTATTTCTGGACGGTTATTGATATGGAGGGAACCTGGAACCCGATACCATCCCAGCAACATTATCGAAAGGGACCATTATGCTGGTGGAGGACTCATGGTTTGGGCAGGGATCATGCAAGATACCCGCACACCGTACCATGTGTTTGACAATGGTTCCGTGAATGCCCAGAGGTACAGACAGGAGGTCCTAGAGCCCTATGTGCGTCTTTTCAGGGGCGCTGTTGGCCTAGAGTTCATTTTTATGGACGACAATGCGTGACTACATAGGGATCTCATGGTTGATGAGTATCTGGAAAGCGAGGATATTTAACGAATGGATTGGCCAGCCAAATACCCTGACCTGAATCCCATTGAACATGCTTGGGATGCTCTTGGGAGAGCTATTGCGATGTGCCAACCTCCCCCCAGAACCATTCTGGAGTTAAAAATTGCTCTGGTGGAAGAATAGGAGGATCTTTCACAAGTCCTCCTTAACTCCCTTATTAACAGCATGCATACTCGTCGTGTATGCTGTCTGTCTGTCAGGGGTGACCATACACCATACACAACAACACACACTGTACAAGCCTCACTTTTATTGCCATCTTTTATCCTTAAGTTCAGACTACATTGGATTTATTGGCAATAGGTCTTGCCAGTGAATGGTACTTTCATTTTTGTTTTGCATACTTTATTATCATGGAATAAGCTATATCCATACCAAATTTCATTTATTTATATTCAGTATTTATTGAGATATTTGGGAAAATATCTTCCATCTCTTAATTTTGTCAATCAGTGTATTAATTTGCGACTCAAAATGTGTATACTTTTGTCTTCATTTTTTATTCTAATTCTTGGGGGGCCAACTTTCCATACTCTGAAGTACAATAATAGACATAACTTTAAAATTCAAATTTGCGCATTTTCCAGGTATTTTTACTACTTAATTCTATAAAGGTATTTACCTAATACTATGCATGAATTTCACGACTTTTGGTAGTTAAGGAAAAACAAAGCTTGTTTTAAACAGATTAATACAAAACTTCTCGAAAAACGCAATTTTCAATGCTTAATCGTAAGACTGCAATATTGACTACGAAATCGTAATAATCACGAATGTATCGTAATAGTTGGCTGGGATTCTAAAAAAATATATATTAAGGGTGATTTTTAGGAACAACACTATGGGTATTCGAAACATAACAATTGGTAATTATCAACCAATGTGGTTTTAGTATTCATTTGATAGAATGGTAAATTACACTAGTTTTCTCAATTAAAAATCTATTTTTTTCGAAAAAATAATTTCAACAAAGCTATGAACTTAATCTTAGTTCACATCCACATGACATCAGCTGACAATGAGACTAAAATATTTCACATGAATTAGACCAATGGCTTGTTACCAGACCAATGCCAGTCAGTTTTTTTTTTAAAATTCCGTTATGTTGTTGTAGTTCATTTACGTCGCACTAGAGCTGCACAATGGGCTATTGGCGACGGTCTGGGAAACATCCCTGAGGATGATCCGAAGACATGCCATCACAATTTTGATCCTCTGCAGAGAAGATGGCACCCTCGCTTCGGTAGCCCGACGACCTGCACGCGAGGTCGAGCACTTTACGGTAGAAGAAGTTTAACGAGGACCAATACCGCACACCCTCGGTTCCAACGCAGACTGATCTAAGTGGTCACCCACCCGCAACCAGTGCTGCTTGACTTCGGAGATCTACTAGGAACCGTGTCTTAACGATTAGTTCACTGCAGGACTAATTCCGTTATGAATAGCCTATTAAGTTGACAAGTAGTTGAATTAAAGCAGCAATTTTCACCATGACATTCTTGAAATTTTGAGAGGAAAAACAATGAAACAGATCAATGGTTAGTCTGATTACCCATAATCTGTCTGCCGTTAAAAATAATTTATGATCGCTACTTTAAAGATCGCTTTGGGATATTCCTGTTTAAAATTTTTAGTAAGTGTTATTTTCAGTTTCTTATGAGACTTTATGATTAGGAAAGTTAGCAATATATCCTACTGATCACTTTAAATTTCACTATACATCTTTGAATATGTACTTGTTTAAATATGCTCTCGAAAATGTTACACACTAGGAAGATTCTTTAAGAGGACGCTATACCACTGGAGAAAACCTTCATAGAAAATTCTCTTTCACCTTCATAAGTAATTTAAAATATAGAAAATGTGAGTATAGGTAAACCTAGAGTAAATTATAAAGTTTCAGCCACAGAAATTTTTTTTCAAAATATTGAAATGCAACATAATTCCAAACTTTAAAATAACAAAGGAAGTCCAACAGAATTTTTCTGAAACGTTTCTCCTGTGGTATTTCGCCCGTTTATGTCATCGTTGCTCTTAGCAAAATGAAATTAATTTTTTCTGACAAATCTTGTATGATGTTGCAGTTTTATTGTAGTTCATTTACGTCGCACTAGAGCTGCACAATGGGCTATTGGAGACGTTCTGGGAAACATCCCTGAGGATGATCCGAAGACATGCCATCACATTTTTGATCCTCTGCAGAGGGGATGGCACCCCCGCTTCGGAAGCCCAACGACCTGCACGCGAAGTTGCGCACTTTACGGTAGCACAGTTTAACGAGGACCAATACCGCACACCCTCGGTCCCTACACAGACTGATCCAAGTGGTCACCCACCCGCACACTGACCGCAGCCAGTGATGCTTGACTTCGGTGATCTGCTGGGAATCGTGTCTTAACGATCAGTCCACTGCGGGACATGTTGCAGTTTTAATTTAGTCATAAATTAATATTTAGTGTGGATGGTGTAAAGAAAGAAATTGAGAATAATAACAAAAAGAAGTTACTTAGACAGAAGGGGAATTGAATTTTATTCAGATATGACAGCCAAAACAGGAACACTCTTGACAAAAATACACCTCAATCGCACTGTAATTGCAATGTCAACAGCGAAGTTTCCATCAAAATTAGAGACTAGGATAGGAAACTTTGAAAAATGAAGAGTGAAAATGTCTGTTATAAAATTTACATAATGTTCGGCGATTGCGTTTTCTACTTTTAATTCAAAAAGTGTAAATTTATTATAGTACAAATACCAAACAGGTAAATTAAGTGGATAATTTTGGAAATTTTTTTTAAAATGTGTGACTTACTGAATGAATTTTTGCAATGCTTTTCATTCATCATATGGAAAACTATTTATATACAAAATCATAATTTAAACGGATAAATTTAGTTCAATTGATTTATTAATCGTGGAACAGCTTTTGATGTTTCTAAAGATAAAAAAAAAAGTTTGCCCAACAATACTTTTCAACATAGCGACAATTCTTTTCTCTTCATTTTTCAGCTGAAACATTGCATTTAACTATAAATAATTCTTTAAACATGGCAACATAACATAAGTTCAAAACTGATAGATAAATAAAATACAATAGAAAAAAAATTTATAGTATGAAAAAAATTAGCATTCGACTGACTATTGCAAAAGTCTCTTTACACGGGGAAAACAAATTGACTTTTATAATCCAAGTCATGAATATACAGCCTGGTACACCTTGGGAAAGATAGATGGGACATTTTTATCTTCACTGACATTATAAAAAGGCTGCTTATTTCTATAACAACAATACTGCATAATACAACCTTACTTTTAAGATTGAATAATTTATTATGTCACAAAATGTAAATAACATATATATACAAAAACAGTACAGTATCATGTAATTTTTATTGCAAATTGGTTAATAAATCATGATTTATGAAAGTATTACAATGATATATGTATAACTTCATAACATTTTTATTCCTCACAGATTAACCTAAGTTATGCTAATTTCAGAATTTTAAATTATTTTTTATTAAAAAGGAAAATCTACTTATGCCTGTAGAAGTAATGAAAGAAGAAAAAAAAACAACATATAAAATAAAAATTAAAAACATAACAGTGAATCTTTCTTCCAATCTAAATTTTGTAAAATTAAATAATTAACAATAAATTTTATGAGGACAATTATTGCACGAAAGACTCAATAGGATAGTTAAGTTTCTGTTTATTAACCTATAATGCATATAAATTTTCGAAAATAGAATAATTCTTTTTATATTTAACACTACACCAATTCATGATAATTTTATTGCACACAGAAATGAGGTTCAGGTTGATAAGAATAAAATTAAAGAATAGCCTCATACAATTTCATAATAAATAAAATTAAAGTCAGTTCTTCGTACCTTTCCAAAAACTTAACGAGAGTAAATATTTTAAAATCTACTTGGAAAAAATCAGCTTGTTTAATGTATGAAATGTGAATAAGTTTTCTCAATAAATTTCTATATAATAGGGAATTTACATAGAATAAAAATATTCCTTAAAATCATGCAAAATGTTTACTAATGAAATGATCATTATAAACATTCAGTTTATATTCATTAAACTAATTTCTCTTGTGTTAGATATTTATAGTCCACATACTATTTACAAACTTAAATAAAGATAAACCTGTTTTAAACAGGAAGAACAAAGCCACATTTAAGGCATTCAGAGCAACATAAATTTAGGTATATATAAGCAATATTTGAAGAAATGCACACCAATATAGCCTTGAACATTGAATGATATACAATAAAAACAACACTAACACACTACTCACTTCTATTCGCCTAAGATTTATTGTAGTGCGAGCAGTGCTAGTGTTTTCAATATTGCATTTAAGTGATTATATTCATAAAATATAGGATGGTACAAAATATTTTAATACAACTTAAAATTCTATTGAGTAAATGTGTAGATTTAATAGTGCTTGTAGCCTGATTTAGAATCGATGAATATTTCGAACTGATTTTGAATCAGCTAAAGAAATATTTTCGCTAGCTGATGTTCAAGGCTATCAGCACTATGAAATTTAAATGTTTATTTTCAAAAAGAAATATCTCAAACTAAAATCAAAATAATCTAATTTTCTTAAAAAAATGCACCAAGTAGCATGAAGTGAAAATAAAACACATTTGAGTGTTTTGCACTCCAAGCAGCTTGGTCAGTTAACTGATAATAGGGTGAAGTGCATTTTTATATCAAAAGATTTGATTTGTTTTTCTTCAATTGAAGACTAGTTTTCAGCGCTCGAAGCTTTAAGAATGCTGGATGATTAAGTCTTATGCGATTGAGACTTTGGTAGCTATCTGTGCATAACATTTAAGGGTGTAAACACTATCACATTTTATCACATCACACAACTCTTAATTTAGAAAACTAAGATGGAACATCACTTTCTCAAGTACAATTTTGGCATCATATCACTAAATGCACTGATTGTTGTTTTCTGTCAGCTAAGATGGTTTCATTGTTCCCATGTCAGTTCCTCTTATACAAGTTCAGTTCAAATTTCAATATCTTCATCCACTGTTATTAAAAGTTTATACATGACATATAAATAACTGCAATTAGAGATATTTGAAACAAGCCTGGTATGATGATATTGCAGATCTCTGTAGAACATCAATATTATATTTTCCCCCTATATATAGCTATACATTTACATCATCCTTTTTGAACAAAGATGAAAAAAAGGAACAGAAAATTTGAACTTTTTCTGTTAAACTCACATTTGGCGGAGTTTTTTTTTTTAAAGAATGTTTTCCATTTCATGAGCAGGAGATTATTTTGAGTGATTTACAAAGATTAAGCTCATTCTGCACTTCATACTATACACATTCCCAAACTTTTATCATTCAAGTAGACCTTTTAGTTTTAAAAACTACTGAATAAGAGGAGAGTTTGTTGGGAATCTCCTGCTGAGCACCACCTTAGGAGGCTCTCTTTAAGTGAAAGATCCATCAAAAATTTAACGTCTGTCTTTTATTAGAATAAAATCAGACAAGAATTGCGCTGGTCACATAGGACTAGGCAAATTTGGACGTCTAGGACTTCCATAACGCAACATGCACACACAGAATTCACGGCACATTGCAAGATTACTGACCAGGTCAGTACTGAATTGCTAAAACGTATACTCACGGATTGAAGAACAAATAATCACAGATATAATTCAGTCAAGATTTGAAATCCCTTTTATCATTTAGTTTTTGGCCCAAGTCCAAGAATGGAAGGACTTTTAACAACAGGTTATTGCACATTTATATTTTTATACTGCACCAATGGAATGGATTAAACCTTCAGTTGTATTAGAGCAACAATATTTTTCATTTAAAAGTTTTAGTTATGCCAGTAACTAGTAAATACTTTTGTAGTAGAAATAGAAAAGTATTCTATCCTGTCAATTGGATAGAAAGAATGGGAATCAACAGTATTGTACAGAAGCAATAAAAATAACAAAGCTAAAATTATAAAACGTAATTAAGTGTTTGGAAGAAGTAACAGAATATATATAAGAAAGAAATAAAAATCTTTGTTAAAAAGACTTATCTACACGACAGTCAATAGTTTGGTTATAGCTTTTTAATACTGAAGGCCTCAGTCAATTTTATAAGCATTATTAGGAGAGGAGGGCTCTTGTTTGATTCCTTTTTGGGAAAAGGCAAGAAGGGCATTCAAACTGTTGGAAGTTCCTTTCCCGATAGGTTCAGGAGAAGAAGTTATATCAACAACAGGTGAATTACTACCTCCAGAACCATGTTGATGATGATGCTGGTGATGATGATGATGGTTAAGACCATTTGTTCCATTCGTCATGGGCATTGCAAATCCATCCACAGAATGAGACGAGGCACTGATTGGGATGCTAGAACTACCATTGTTGTTGTGGGATTCAGAAGGGCATGATGGACCATTCATAGCAGATGACATACTACGTCCATTTTGAGCAGATGGTGATGATGTAGGAGCACTTCCTCCATTATTACTATTAGAGTTGTTTGTTGTGGAAGGAGAAGGAGTAGATGCTGGTGGTGGATGGCTCATAGGAGTGGGAGCTCTAGATCCACCACCAGTGGCAGAAGCTGTTGATATTGAATAGTCTCTATCAAGCCTAGGAGGTCGACCTCGAGGGCGACTCCCAGTTTCGGGTTTGGAACTGTTTGAAACATTAGGAGTAGGACCATTTGAAGTAACATTGATGCTGTTATTGCGTGGAGGACTTACATTAGGTGGAGCAAGGGCTGAGATTTCATTCTCTTCTTTCATTATTTCTTTAACAACTCTTAGGCCTTCATCCATTAAAGTTTCTTGAACTAATTGTTTAGTAATTTGAACACTGGTTTTCTTCACCATTTTCATAGTTCCAAAAACATCCGTTGTATGTACAGATTGATTTGAATCTTGGGATGGTGAATCATGAGCATCATGACTTAGAGTAGGAGAAGAAGCATTACTATATGCAGAGAATTGTGAATCTGAAATGTAAGAAAAAAAGTTATGTATCGGCAGAAGTTAAAGAGAAAAAAAATAACATAAATTAGATGAACGAAAAAAAATAATTTTAATAAGTTTTATTAATTTAATTGGTAAATGTAGAGCTAAAAGTAAGCACTAAACATAATAAGCGTTAAAAGTTTCCCACAAACTTCTTATATTTTCTGAATCATTTAATAATTCGTTATTAAAATTTGTTTAATTATTCAATAAAAAATCAATGAACAAAATAAAGTTAAAGTGTTTTTTAAAGATCTCAGAGTTAAACATTCATTTGTATTAATAATTAATAACTATTTTCTAACATAAAATGCTGCACGGAGTCTGTAAAAAAGTGATTAAAATATTTCAATAACGTCAGCATAATCTATAACTTCTCAGTAACTAAAAAAGCAACAGGAATCTGAAACCAAATAACCTCTATCCCTTAGCAGTCATTTATGTGATTCCCAGCGTTTTCTCAATATAACTGGCTCACAAAAAAAACTTAATAATTAAATAAAATCTTACACTACATCATTAATTTTAGTTTCAAGCCAATGGGATCACAAAAAGTAAAAAATGAACCTATCTAGCAGCTTGTCTGACCCCCGGTGGCTCATTGGTAGCGCTTCGCGCTGTCGTGCCACAGGTTCCTGGTTCGATCCTCGGGCGGGCAAGGTTGACTCAGCCTTTCATTCCTTCAGTGGGTCGATAAATGAGTACCAAGCATGCTTGGGAAGTAAACACTGGGGGTTCCGCGTTCGGCTGACCACCTAATCGAAACATCTGCTCCTGCATCCCAGAGCCCACGGTCAAGAAAACTGAGATGGGAACAGTAGGCCTTGGCCTTCTATAGGCTGTCGCGCCGCTGAGTTTAGTTTAGTTTTCAGCAGCTTGTCTAGATCTGATCCGGAAGACAAGGAAATACCCAGATCACTGAGACAAATTTATCTCTAATGAGGACTTCATGACTAAAAGAGTTATATGGAGAGGAAAACCTCAAAATTCATACACAGTTAATCTGATAACAAGATGAGTCCAAACCATGATGTGTTTACCACTAAAGACATTTTGCGTTATAATATAATTAAGGATTCTGAGTGTCTTGATTGAATTAGATTGTCTTGTGAAATGAGCAATCTATTCTTTTAAACCATTTAGGTTGCCTTATATTGAGACGAGGGGTGCCGTGATGTCTCCATGATTTTTAAATTTTTTTTATAACCGTCGTTGAACAGCCGACCAAATTTTTGGGTTTACGACTTCTAATGTTAAACTCCGTAGCCCTGTAATTTTGAACCCAATCCAGAAGACAATGTAACTCCTGGATCGGGAGAAATTTGCCTTCGTGGAGGACTTTTTGATGGAACTAACCGGCATTTGCGTTACATGGAGAGGAAGACCACGAGAACTTCCCACGGTTAGTCTGACGGCAAGGGGACTCTAACGCCAGCACTGTGGTCGGTGCAAGCCGGATGCGGAATTCGTATCGACCAGCCATTACCGGGATCGAACCCCGGCTCACCTCATTGGAAGGCGAACGCTCTATCCCTTGAGCCATCGCGGCTCCATAATCAAAGCCGACGAGGATTGGATTCGAACCCACGCGGGCAGAGCCCAATGGATTAGCAGTCCATTTATAGTGAGCCATGATGCCGACTTTATAGTGAGCCATGGTGGCTCAGTGGCTAAAAGCACTGAGCAGTCATTACGAAGTACTGGGGTTCGATCCTGAGTGGTTTTTTGAAGCTCAACTAGCTTTAGATACATGAGTACCAGTTTGTCTGGGAAGTAAAAGCGGCTTGTGCGCAATGCTTACCATATCAGCAAAATCAATATGGAGTCTTAACCTCCATGAACCACCTGGCCTACAATTTGCAGTTGCGAGAATGATTTAATAGTAATCTGTTTTTACTTACACATATGAAACATATGTTATGTATATCTATGTAATAAATATTATACGGCAGATAAATATTATGACAGGGGTGCCATGAGATAATTTTAAATCTTGTAAGAGAGTCCCAACTTTGAGAAGTTGGGGAAATCTTTCAACCTTACTAATGTTTTTAGACCAACCCAGAAGACAAATGAACTCCTGATAATTATTTTTATCAATGCATGAAGTAAGTTCTTGTCCTGCAGTCCTTTTTCTTTACCACATCAACTGAACTGTTTTATTGAAATAAAAGTTGTAACGTGAATTTTTCAAACCCCTATGCGATTCGTTAAAAAAACTTTGAAGATTTTTTTTTCTATTTGTTAAAATAATTTTTGAGATATTGCGAAATACGCAATAAGTAAAATTAACATTATAGGTGTTTAAACTCTCCTGACCAAACTATTTTTTTTCGGATTGTGAGTCTCTCTCTCCTTTTTTAAGTAAAGAATAAGAATCCATTAGAAAAAAAGCATGCATATTCCGAGAAAGTGCGCTTTTGTGTCCAATTTCCTAACTTAAAATATCGTCTGCACTAATAAGTTTGCTCTCAAACCATTAAGAGTTGAGTTCTGCTATGTGAAAATCTAATCATTAGATCAAACACTATGCAGGGTTTTTCATTTTTTTAATTTACACACTATCTGCAAATTACTCCTCTTTACACCTGATAGTTAGGTAAAGGAAGTTAATATGAGAGTGAAATAAATTATTACTGTTTTGAAAAATTTAAAGACAAGTCAGATTTGAAATATATAATTTTTTTGAAACTTACAATAAGAAAATTTTATATAGAAAAGATTAAATTAAGGCAAGTTATGTTACGATTTTTTAAATTAAAAATCGTATCAATAATTAAGCAAGAAAAGAAAAAAAAATTGCAAAACAATTCAAAATTTTTAAAATAATCCCAGTGAATTTTAAAGAAAATATTTTACTTTAAAATTTAAAAAAAATATCTATAACATTCAATTTCATATCTCAAATCAAGCTTTCAAATGTTTCAAGAAAATAATATTGACTCTTTGGCAGGTTTTTATTCATTTTTAATTGGGTATATATATATATATATACATATATATATATATATACATACATATAATATGAGGATAAGATGCTATAAAAAAACTATAAAAGTTGGTAATAAAAAGAAAAAAAATAATAATTGCATGCATAATAAATTTATTAGAAAATTCTATTCACATTCAGAGTCAAAAGAATGAGTTATCCTCAAAATATTTCTGCTTTTATAGAATAATTTTTAAAATCATACCTGTGTCATCATTATCTATTTTATCTGGATCAGAACATGAAGATAATCTTCCACATCCTTTTCCTCCAAGGTAATACCTATATAAGAATATATTTTATGAAGTAATGTTTCATACATTCAATGAAGGTAAGCTTAAGAAGTCAAAATATATTTTTGGTGAAATAAGAAAGCGATAAGTATTTTTACAATGATCAGACAGTGTATTTCAAACTAATTTTTTGCAATAAAACTTTAACTTGCAAATTAAATTGCTAGCAATAAAAACTAATTATATACAAAACCATTCTTAGTGGTCCAGTTAATATAAATAATTGGTTATATCGGGTCAAAAGTAAATATAGAAAATATAGCTCGTCCATCTTAAGAAGACAGATAAAGGCCAAATGAGGGTACGAATCCATTATAGGAAAACTTAACAAAAATTATTGGTCCACTTAATATATTTCATAACTAGCGTTGAACAGCTGACCCAATTTTGAGTTTACGGATATCAATGTTTAAATCCGTGGCCTTGTAATTTCTAACTTAACCCAGAAGACATGGAAACTCCTGAATCAAGAATTGAGACAAACAAGCTTTCATTGAGAACTTTTTGATGGAATTAATCCGCATTCGCATTACATGGAGAGGAAAACCACCAAAACCTCCCATTGTTAGCTCGACGGCTAGAGGATTGGTTCACTTAACAAAAATAATTGCTTATTATAATATTGTATCTATAGTAAATGTACAATATATATATATATAGCTCGTCAACCGTAAAAAGACAAATGAGGAACGTGTATAGGAATTATGTACGAATGCGTTCGAGGAAGTTAACAGTAAGCAAGAAAAAAGCTTCGCGTCAACAATTCGTCAGCACAATGACACACGAAATGAATTCTTAAAGGTTAATAGTTTACTTATGTTGAATAGACAATAAAGATTCTCAGGGCTAATAATGAGATAAGCTAACCTTTCTATCCGTCTAAGCTGCTTGTTTAAATCACTTTGATCATTAATGAGCTGCATCTGTTGAGCTGAAATTTGCTCAAGCTGCGATTGCAGGTGAGTAATAACAGCATAATTCTGGGCTTCCCGAGCCTGTTGAAGTCTATTTTTTAGTTCTTCTTGTTGACTTCCCAACAATTTCAATTGTTCAGAAATAGTTTCAAGACGTTCCTGCAAAATAAAAAATTTAAAATGCAATAACATTTTAAACTTAACAATATAAAACTACTTTTTAGATCTTAATTAGGTTTCTGTAACACATTGTTCTGCGTAAAATTACAAAAAAAAAAAAAAAAAAAAAAAAAAAAAAAGAGAGAGAGAGAGAGAGAAATTGTTTGCTGAATAGATAGAAAGATTTTTCCAGGTATTAAAATAATCCTACGTAATTAGAAACATTTATTATTTACATTGAATAATACTTAGCAACATTATATTATATGATTCAATTCGTATGCAATTTATTTTAAATTGAACAAAAAGAAATATATGATAGTATAGTTAATAAATTTGATTTTATTTATACTGAAATCTTCATTGAAAATTAAAATTGTCAAAAATTCATTAAACTACTTACTTATCAACAGTTTAAAAAAATATGTGCGAAAAGTAAAAAAAGAAAATAAAAAAACTAATGCCAATTAAAATATTTTCAATAAATTAAACAAGTTTTTTTAATTTTTAATTAAATAAATAATTATATTATTTATCTAATTAAAAATTAAAAGCATAATTTTTATCAAATTATCCTTTTGAACAGCAATTATTAGTTTTCTTAATTTAAAAGACTAAATTCTCAAGCAAATTTATTTTAAAGTAACATCCGGCTGCAACTTAAGTGGCGGCACTCAAGAGTTCGATTTATAAATAAGTTTAAAAACAATTTTTTAAAGTACAATATGTGTAATTCACACCTGTCTTTTCTTTCGTTCTTCATCCAGTTGAGACTTTTCACCAGCTTGACCAGGACTGGCATCTAATCGCGATCTTTTACAAGATTCTTCGTCGAAAGACTTGTTGTAGAGCTGCGACCTATAAATGAAAATAGTATTTTTGCTAAATAATTTTTAAAATAATAAAATTAAAAAAAACTAAATTTTATTTAAAAAAAAGTAATTTCTCTCTTTAATTTAAAAAGAGTTGTTAAAAGGCACATAAAATATCCAAAAATTGCACATTAGATATGACTGTACGGGAAAATTTGTGATAACTATTTTAAATCTTCAACCCCGTTAATAAAAAGCAACAAAATCTTTAATTTAACAAAATCTTAGATCTAACATCTAAACCTCAAATTTAAATCTAGACAAGGAAAAGGTATCTTTTTTTGATCGAAAATAAAAAAAAATTAAAAAATTGTGAATATTGATTTCAAAATAATTTTATAATAATAATATCTAAATTAATGACAGCCAGTCAATCAATAATCTTTAAATCAATACCGGCAATTCACTTGAATTTCAATTGAAAAATTTGATTTCGAATAAAACAATTAATTTTAGCATGTTATCAGCTCATATTATTCATAATCTCATAAATAAAACTAGATTATAAAAATCAACAAATATTGCTTATAAGTATAAAAATAATTATTAAATTTATTTCTTGCAGTTTATAACAAATTATATAAATGAATTTTTCATAAAATGTCTGAAAGTATAAATGCGTATTAAACTAAATAATATTAAGTGCTTATAATCCATTGATTTAACTAAAATGTTAGTTTGATAACATTAAAATTGCAATTTTCTATAATTTTACTATATTAGTAATTTTTTTTTTATCATATGTCACTGATATCTGGGTAAACTTTTCATTCCATGTCTTTGTTACAACGCTTTTATGAATATATATACTATTTTCAAGGGACATGAGAGAAAAAAGAATTATTATGCTTGTTTTTTTTTATTTGAGGATTGAATGTAAGGTTTATTACAATGGAGCATATTTATCCAAATATCATCCAATTATACTCTAACGATCTAATTATTATTTGAGCAATTAATATCAATCAAAAAGAGTTTTTTTTCCCTGAACGGATAATTTAGTTAGTTTTTTTTTTATCTATTAATAAAAATAAAGAAGATCTAAAATTTATAACTTTTTTCATTTGGGCAGAAGATAGACGGGAAGGTTTTTATATAAGTAAAAAATAAATAAGTGAAATAAACAAAAAAGAATATAAAACGACGAGAACAGATTGCGTAAGTATGCAATACCAATAGTATTTAAATTATTGTTAGATAGATATAAAATGCTAGTATTCAATAGCACAGCTGCCAATCTTAGGAATCAAAAATTAGGAACACTATATGCGACACAATTATACGCGCCAATTACGAGAGTAAGACAAATATTTAACTAATAAATAATAACATTAATAGACATATACTTAAATACCTTATGTAAATTAGTAAAGAAAATTATAAACACTATCTTTTAAGGGAAATTTTTAATATTTTATAATTAAGAATACTGGTATAATAGTTTAAAAACAACCATTACCTATTAATATGTAATTATTCTTCCCCAAATTATAAAACACAGATAAATATTAAACTACATCATAGACAAATATTTCTGATGCAAGTGCTAAATACTACAATACATTAAAAAAAATAATAATAGTTGTTTAAGATTCAATTTAGTGAAATGATCAGCAACAGCTATTGGAATAGTATTTTCCAATAAAAAGCTACTAAAAATTACTTCTGCACAATAATCACAGGAAGCGCGATTACAGCGATCAGAACAAGGGATTGGTTTAAAAGCAAAAATACTGCAATTTTACAAAAATTCGGATTTTTTTAATAAAAATATCAGATTTTCAGATTTGATTTAAAAATTAGGAACAAATCCGAAAACTTCTGGTCAGTTGGCAGCTATGCAATAATATAGTATTTTTTTTACTTTATCAATAATTACCATATTATGAGAATAAATAATACTAAATATAATTCAGATAGTGGCAAAAATATTTATATCGATTTTTAAAAGTTTAGTAAAAACATAAAACTAGTTTTATAAAATTAAGAAACATTTTGAATTACATATATTAGTTATTATATTTCTTATAAATTGCATTCATAAGTTTTCAGAGAAGCTAAGATTATTTTTAAAAGAAAAGTATCAATTATAATGTTCTATCGCAGCTAAAGAAAGTTTACTTCTGAGAAATAAATACTATATTTTCTTTTATTATGTATTCTTTTGTAAGTTCGTAAATTTATTGTAATGAAAATATTAATTAAATGCAGCTGATTTCGATTTCAACACATGGATTGACAGGATATTTTTTTTGCGGCTAGGATAAATTATTTTTAAATAAATGTTGTTTACAAAAATAATACTTGCATTTTAATTTTAATGTGCCCTCTTTTAAAACATGTCAAACATATTTCTAATTTTAAAAAAAAATTTTTTTTCATATACACGAGCTAGGTTTCCGGGAAATAAAATGTTAGTTTTTATTATTTTTATTTAAAGACTTATAAATACCTTTTAATTTCATATTTAAGAGGAGTATAAGATTTTTTTTAGATTAATAGGTTTTTTCCGTAGTTTAGACGACGGTTTAATTTGGAGAGAATGCTTTGGAAAATTTATTTTCAAATTTTATTTTTGAAGAATAATTGTTTTATAAAACGCATTAAACTTTACATTTTAAACATTTTACAAAGAAAATAAAGAATTTGTATGAAAATAGAAGAAAAAAAACGTCATCGTAACTGATTTTTATGAACAAAATTTGCAAAAAGTAAAAAAAATTGTGTCATGCTCTATTAATACAATTTTAAAGGAAAATCAATTTTATGCACCCCGTGTTCTTTTAGTTTAAAATACGGAGTAATATAAGTATTCATGAAAAAAGGAAGATTAAAATGCTCTAATACATCTTTCATACAAACAATGTGAAATTATCTAACTGTAATATAAAATATATTTACAGAGACGAAATAGACGATTTTATCAATTTATAAAAATAAAAATTAAGTGTGCTTCACACCCAACTCATTCACGCTTGGAACACAATCATTCTTCTTACCTTAATCTCCCGTACCGTACTAGGCGTTGATACTAACTTAATGAATACTTAGATAAGGTAGTATTACCAGTAATTTTGTACCTACCCTTATTAATAATTCTTACAATAACTAAATAAATAAGTAAATAAAAACAAATGAAAAATATGCAATACAATAAGCAAAATAAAATCAAACAAGTTAATATATTAGCTCAAAAAAGAAAAAATTAATTTCACCAAATGCTTTTGGAAAAATAATGTATATTTGTTTCAAAATAAAGTAATACTGCATTCAACAAATGTACCCGATTAGAATTTGAAATAAAGTTTTAGAATTTGAAATATTCTAAAGTATTGAAGTAAATTTGTTTTATTTCGCTTAATTTTTCAGGAAAAAAAAACTTGTGAGGAACTTCACACACTAAACTATGTCTGATCTAAGTTTGAATTTTTTATAGATTCGATCAATCGAAACATCACATATAATTATCAATGATATAAGTTGTTATATTTAATGAACTGATGACGATATCCAATTTGTTGTAATTTAAGTTGATTTTAAATTACTAGATAACTCAACCTACAACAAAATTTACAATTGTAATTGAGAGAAAAGTGTGTTTCGAAATAAAATAATCAATGAATTTTTTTTAATGAGTAATCATGCATAAATTTCAAATTAAGTGTACAAAGCTAGCGCAAACTAATTTAAAATATTTCTTAAAATGAATACACGACTCAATTATATAAATTAATCAGATATTTTATTTAAATCCTTTCATTTAAAGATTATGATAATTAGGTTAATTTTTTTTCTTCTTTTTCTGAACAGTGAAATAAACTGGAAAAAACCAGAATAATTATGCAGAATTTTTTTTTCTTGATTAAAATGTATGTAATTTTTCTAAATTTAGTTTGAAAAATGGTTATATTGGAAAATATAATTAAATATTTCAATTTATATAAAATTCATAAATATAATTGAAGTTTTAAAAATAATTTAAAAATTAAATATTAAATTTGAAAATACTTATTTTTTTATTTCAAAAATTAGATTTATTATATGTATACGTTTTAATTTATTTAAACAGATTTTATTTTTGTTTTTTTCAGTTAGTTTTTAGTTAAAAACTATTAAATGTTTACCTTAGTATTTTTTTTTTTTTAAAAAAAAGCTAGGCTTTTCTAAATTGATCCCATTTTCTTAAAAACTAGCAAGGTTTTAGTGAAAGATGTTTTAAAACTTGTATTCTGTTTAAGAAAACACGTTAAAAAAATGCAATTGTATAAAACTATTTTTCAAACTGAAAACAAAAAATTGCTATATTTTTAGAATATAAATAAAAAATATGAACATTCAATAAAGCTATAATACAATACGTATCGGCCCTAAACTTATTTAAATTTACAATAATATTTAATTTTACCTAATGATTTATTTAAATTAAAATATCTCTTTTGTATACACAGTGCAATATGTAGTCTAAAACAATTCATAAGTTTACAGGGATAAATTTTATAGAAATGTAGTAAATTGGAGATAATATTAAGAGACTGAACATATATAGCTATTTATTTAACTTAATTAGACTGAAATAAAATTAAATTTATCTAGTGCTATTTAAATAAAAAAAAAAAAGTAATTTTTACGGGGTACGCGTTTTTATGCGATAACAAACGAAAATTTCAAAAATTTTTATTTAAAAACAAAGTTAACCATGAAAATGTACCATTACGTATTTTTCTATTGGCTATATTTTGCAGAGTTAACAGTTAATAATTAGTGGTGTCAACAGCCATTTGCGATTTTTAACTTTTGTAAAAATTTTTGATAGAAAAAAATTTATGCATATTTTTTATTGGTGGTGCACAGCGTTATGAAAAATTTAGAAAGGGTACACAAATGTCGTAAGTTTGGGAAACACTGGTCTATTTGAATATAGACATTACATTACATTAGTCATGCATTCATGGTTCTAAGTTTTCAAAACATATTAAAAAAATATTTTTTTAAAAGTTTTTATTTTTAATTTTAACAATGGATAAATCAAGAATTTTAAATGGTTAAATTATTTGTGGTTAAATTATGAAATCACTAAAAATTATTAAGTCAGGGAAGGGGGTATTAGGTTTTGTTTTTAACCCCTTTCTTTCCCATCCTATCTGTGGCGCGTAACTACTCTGAGAAAAAAATTATGGTCAAAACTACCAGAATATGAAGACCACAATAAGCTCGATATATTTTACCGAAGCGCTTTGCTAATGATTTTAGTAAAATTAACAATAAAATATAGTTTTATAATGTGTGATAAAATTTGGTAAATGAGGTAAAATTTGGCAATTTTATCATGATATCAGAGCATGGCATAAAAACAATTTTTTCGGCTGAATTTACTTTTCAAATTTTAATTTATACTAAATGTGTAGTAATAAGAACTATAATTTTGAAAAACAGAATTTCCGGTAAACCGTTGCCATATGAACCGAAAAATTACCAAAAGGTTTTAATACCATATATTTCGGTTCTTATTACCAGAATTATGGTTTTTACTGTCAGAAGTGTCATTACCATACAGTACGGTAATTTTACCAGAATTTTTTCCACCGTGTATGAAAGGAAGTTGGAAAAGGGAATTATTGTTAGCAGCTAAAAATCAATAAAAAAAGAAATGAAGATCATTACCATTACATTGGAATGTATTGCATATTTGATAAAATATTTTAAACTTCACGATGTAAAAAAGAAAAGCCGAAACGGCAAAGGAACGAAACGTTAACGGGACAGAAAAGGCAACGCTACGGAAATAACGGAATCGAAACATCCTGCTCCGGACTCTAAACCAAGTTTTTATGAGCAATAATATTTGATGCTATCTTATAATATTTTTTTATAAATTACGAGTATCATCAACAAAAAATTTCAATAAATGCATTCTTTTCAATAATTGCTTCCTTTAAGAGCTAGTTATTAAATTTTCAGTGCTTAGACGGTTTCTTCAGTAGGGGAGAGTGGGGTCAATTGTAACATTTTTTACTTAAATATTTTTAACTAACAAAAAATCCAATATATCATCAGTATTAATTGACAGACGAGTAAAGTAGACTATTCTGTACTAGAAAAAAAAATAAATACCTTATTTTAAATGTTATTATATTAGTAATTAACAATTTTCGACAGTCGTGCACTTGTTACAATTGTCCCCACATACGGGGTCAATTGTAACAGTTCATGAATTCAACTAAAACATAGTTAATTATACATATTATCATAGTTGTGATATATTTTTTTATTGATCAAAATAGTAGTGATATTTTAGGAGTAAAAATAATAATGAGCAGAGACCTAAAGGGTTAAACTTTTAACTTTAAGGGGCTAAAAATTTTAATTTATGCTGTGAAAGGTGACAAATAAAATAATGCGCATGCAACATAATATAAATGATATAGGAAACTATTGGTGGTTCTTAAAGAGTTAAGTAATGGTTTGTTAACATAAGATTATTTATTTTCAGCTGTTACAATCGTCCCTTTACTTATTGTTACAATCGTCCCCAAGACGCCATTTCAGCTTTATTTGTTAAAAACAATGCTAGTTAATTAGCAAAACTAATTCTTTTTTTTATTGAAATGTTAATTGAGGTGTCCACTTACATATTCGGTTAATAATTTTTATTTGTTTAAGCAAAATTACTTTGTTACAATATAATATTCTAATACCAATATAAGTACTTACGTAGCGTTAAAATATCTTTTGTGATGTAACTCTTTCAAAAGTACATAAAAATGGTTGCCAGCAGGGGTGTACATGTAGATTTATTAAATACACCTTGTGCGCCACCTAGGAGCCAAATCTAGAACCCGACACTCGAAATTTTTGCTCTGTTACAATCGTACCCTGTTACAATTGACCCCACTCTCCCCTATTGAAAGTATGCTAAAAGAAATGCACCAAAACAGTGGACACGTGAATTAAGAGCAAAATTTGAATTTTAAAATGGGACTAAAAAAAAAAACATATTTGATTTGATGTAAATGATCAAATGCAAAACTTAGGGGATACGATACCCTAACGCAAAAATTACAGAACTGCTTTTCGTTTAAATAAATAAATTACACATAATAAATGCAATAACGCATTTATTGATGAAAAAAAATGTAAAATTTTTTAAACAAATAAATTTTTGAAGAAAAAACTTATTTTAGTTATTTTTTTAATAATTAGTTAATAATAAAAATAAAATGAGATTTTTGAGTTTTAGGCTGTAGTCTGTATAGCTAAAAAAGTAGACCTCAGCCCCTAAAGTAGGCCATGTAAATATCGGAATCTAACTCAAACTAATAATTGCCACAAAGATAAGATACACTGTAAGAAAGTTATGAGCGCATTGAAGCATAATACTGTTCAAACTTGCGACAACGCTAAAATGATTATTAAGTTGAATCACATTATCATATTTCTTACACACGATAATAATTTGAACGGAAACAATGTACAATTTGACACTTTAATAAAGTTGGAACAAATTTGAACCTTATTATGGTTCAAAGTTGAACAGGTTAGTAAAGTACCGGCTTCTTCTTTTAATTGCTGATTTTCTTGCGGCTCAAAAATTTTTGACGAGGGCGATAGACAAGTATAAAATAAAGTTATTAATTAATGTGAGTGTAAAAATTTTCTTTTTTTGTCGGTGATAAAAAACTTATTGGTCAAAGTTTATTCTATATCTAACAGTAATCCATTAAAACGTGTTATTAAGTACATTTTAAATGCATTTGAAAAGTTAAAACAAAAAAAAGGAAGGAAGATTTTTATTAGCATATTGTTCAATATTTTGGAAAGAAGGTTGCCATTTTTCTTAACTTCTTGGATATTGAAATATCCGAACAAGTCATTTAATAATAGTCAAGTTTAAGAAAACTAAAGAATTTCTATTTCGTGTTGTATTATGAAATAATTACTAGGAAGTTTATAAACTTTTCATTATATAAAAACGATTTTTAGCAAGCTTTTATTTTTGAAAGAGGTTAGTTTATAAAATTACCTTTTGAAACAGTTAACAGAGAGCTTAAAATTGTCTAAAAGTGTTTGACCCATAGGTCTAAGGTTTATTATCACTGGTACGTGCGAGAACCTACTAATTAATACAGTTAATTATTTTTAATAATTACTAAGGAAATTGTGATTGGTGGAACTTGATCATCATGTGATGAAACAGGTAGACAGTTAGTTGAATGATGAAAATTTATGCATAATGATCCTACATAATAAATTCAAAGAAAACAATCCATCAACTTTTATTCATTGTTTCCTCTGAAATTGAAATAAAAAATAAAGCAGTTATTAAGAGTAAACATAATTTTTATTTTCGTTTCATCGGGTTGATTTAAAGCAGTAAACGTTTCTCTGTGAAGTGCCTAAAAACAATGAAAATATAAAAATTTATATGATATTAGACCTCTATTTTTTGTAATTGCTTCAAAGAATTCAATTTCAGTACTATTGTACCATCTATTAGCGATTGCTACCGTTAGTTTAGTGACAGATGAAAATAATTTATTATTCTCATAAACATTGCGACTTAAATATTCCAAAGGTTTCACATGACAGTTTTGGATATTGAATCGGCCATGGTAAAGAATTTTTTTTTTTTAAACCGTTCCTAAATTGGTTTATATGCATGATAAAAAGCATTTTCCTGCTGATATACCGAATTAGAAGCACCAAATCAGGGACTAAAAGGAAGCAGGTTGCGAAACAGAAAAGATTGATATGGCGCAGAGTATATATGTCCAAAAACTCGCTGTAATTCATACACTCCGTCACGTGAAAAGGATTCCAAGAGCTTCAATCTCTTCCCATATGTCGACAAAAGCATTCTTTTCATTTGGTCATCAAGTCATGCCAATAGTGTTTGCAACCATCGGAGTCATCAAGGTTGAATTTCTTTTCATCAGAAAATATCATTTTATATTTTATAACAGGAGTTGAACAGCTGACCCAATTCTGAGTTTACGACTATCAATGTTCAATTTCGTAGCCTTGTAATTTTGAACCAAACAGAGAAGACAAAGGAGCTCCAGGATCAAGCATTGAGACAAACAAGTCTTAGTGGAGGCCTTTTTGATGGAACTAACCCGCATTTGCGTTACGTGGACAGGAAAACCTCCCACGCTTGACTGCAAGGAGACTCTAACCCATGGGTCGCCAAACTTTGTTGATCATCGATCCCTATATAATTTTTCGAAATCTCCATCGACCCCCATAAAAGTAATTTTCGGTTAATTAAGATAAAACTCTATTAGATACTGTGTTTGTACATTTATTTTATGATTTAAACATTTATTAAAGTAATAGTACATTGTGTAACAATAGTTTTATGAAAAATATATTAATGTTGAAATTTAAATACCTTAATATTTATTAAATAATAAGTAATTATAAATAAGTAGAAATAATAAGTAAAGTAACTACAGATTTATGGCTTCTTAACCAATGAGATGAGTGTGCCTGGTGTTTTTTGCAAGGTTCACTATATTGGGTTCAAAATTGGTCAATTTTAATTTTAAATCCCCTCGTAACTCCACATTCAATTTATTTCTGTGCTTAGTTAAGATTGAATTTACGTGACTGAAACCGGCTTCAACCATATAGGAACTTGGAAAAGGTTGAGTTATTTCTTAAAGTTCTACATATTTTTGCATTATATTTATATTTGTTTAGAATTTACTTATTGTTAAATTTTTAAAAAGCGTCTCCTGTCTAAAATTAAGAAAACGTCTGTGTTTTCTCTAGAAAATTGTACCAGTGTGTTTCAGTTACTGCACTTTCGTAAAAATTAATAACAGAAAGTTGATAATGAGAAATATTACAGCACTGTTGGACAAAAATGAGGAAAAAAGATACAAAACCACTTTTAGGATGCTTTATATTTTGTGAGATTATCTTGAGACCAAGTTTCCAAATCAAGTTTCAAGTTTCCAAAAAATACAATTAAAAAATGTCTTCAAAAAGTAGGATTTCTAATGAGTTATCCAAAGTCATCAGAGTCCATATGTTGAAACATTCTCCAATGATGTAAGAGAAATTTAAAATAGAATTTTTAAGAAAATGTGATGGCACCAAAAAATCTTGAGGAGGTCAAGACACTATGTGAAGGTCAGGAAGACAAAACAGAACCAGCGATGAATTACTAATTTACAAAGTAGAAAAGCTAATACACGGCTTGTTAATAGTAATAAAGAAAAAGTAGCGTTAGAAACTAGTAGCAAACTTAACAGTTTAAATAAATGTTGTTCCAAAAACGTGGTCAGCAAAACATGAGGAAGTTTAAAAATCGCAATAGTCATGGATAACATAAAATGCAATAACTAAAATATTAAAACTGTGCTATGATACAAGATCAAATGAACATAAATTTTTCTAAAAATTTGATTTTATCTTGCCAAACAAATATTCATGGATAGCATAAAATGCAATAAGTACAATATAAAAACTGTGCTTTGATACAAGATCAGATGGACATAAACCTTCCTAAAAAATTTCACTTCATCTTGCCAACCAAATAAATATGGATGGCATAAAATGCAATTAGTGAAATATTAAAGCTGTGCTTGAACACAATATCAGATGAACATAAACTAAAAAGTTGAGTTCTTAGTCAGTCTAACACTGATTGTATTGTAGAAATATGAAAAAGTGAGAGAGAGATCTGGAACAATAAATAATTTATTAATAATTCTTAAAGAATAGAAATAAATATTTCATTACTAATTCTTAAAGAATAGAAATAAATATTTCATTACTAATTCTTAAAGAATATGTAATAGCACAATAGCTAAAACAGTAGAAAACTATTGTAAGTGCAGAAGAATCTGAAACAACTAGAGAAAATCAGTTGTAGCAAAAACTACACATAGTAAGTTTTCTTAAAGGAGCCACACAAATGCATTGTTCTACTGAAAATTTGAAGATATTTATTTCGCCGAATTATCACTTTGTCAATCTAACACTGATTGTATTGTAGAAAGATGAAAAAGAGAGAGCGAGATCCGGAACAATAAATAACTTATTAATTATTCTTAAAGAATAGTAATAAATAACTTATTATTAATTCTTAAAGAATAGTAAAGAATATGTTGTAGCACAATAGCTAAAACAGTAGAAAACTATTGTAAGTGCAAAAGAATCTGAAACAACTAGAGAAAATCAGTTGTAGCAAAAACTACACATTGTAAGTTTTCTTAAAGGAGCCACAAAAATGCATTGTTCTACTGAAAATTTGAAGATATTTATTTCGCCGAATTATCACTTTGTCAATCTAACACTGATTGTATTGTAGAAAGATGAAAAAGAGAGAGTGAGATCCGGAACAATAAATAACTTATTAATTATTCTTAAAGAATAGTAATAAATAACTTATTATTAATTCTTAAAGAATAGTAAAGAATATGTTGTAGCACAATAGCTAAAACAGTAGAAAACTATGGGAAAGAGTGCAGAAGAATATGAAACAAC
The DNA here is from genome assembly GCF_982258835.1 of Parasteatoda tepidariorum. Taxonomy (NCBI): domain Eukaryota; kingdom Metazoa; phylum Arthropoda; class Arachnida; order Araneae; family Theridiidae; genus Parasteatoda; species Parasteatoda tepidariorum. Next base: position 58,366,374 of record NC_141765.1, read on the forward strand.
TAGAGAAAATCAGTTGTAGCAAAAACTACACATTGTAGGTTCTCTTAAAGGAGCCACACAAATGCATTGTTCTATTGAAAATTTAAAGATATTTATTTCGCCGAATTATCACTTAGTTTTTATCTCTATAAAGGTTTATAGTTTAGATGAATATAACAACTTATAACACTTGACGTAAGATTCAAGTCGATGCCCTTTAAGGGTTAATATCCTTAACCCGTTCTTATGTATCACTTGTCACCTGTAAGGTGCAAAACATACCTTCAAAGTAGCAGCTGTCTAAAAGAAGGGATATTCACCTTTGTACACTACCTTTAAAAGGTGAATGGGAAAAAGGGTGCGCAAACGACAATACATGCTTTTTTTTCCCAATTCCTTTAGGGCCTCTCTTAGGTAATTTCGGTATACCCCTTTCCCTCTTGAGATTTCAGGGGGAAAAATCAACTCTTTTATGAAAAGGATTTTTTTTATTACTTCAAATAAAAAAACGTAATAAAGCAGTGCTAGGTTGGAAACCTAAAAAAAAGGTAGAAAAAAACTACACGACTTTAAAGCACGATATATACAATAAGAACTTTTTCTCATATAGGAAAATAGGTACTACACATGTGCCTAAGCCAAATGTCCTTCAAGTTCAATAACTAAAAACAACAATACTGGAATAAAAAAAAATCTTTTAAGGCTCTATAATGAGGTTCTTAAATGATATCTTCGAAGGATCTGGCATGAGATGAACTAACGCTTTTTAGTGAATACCTAGATAGCTTTGTAAGATTGATTTTAATATAGCAGCAACCTTTATCAACAATCTCAACAAGGTTTATAAATGATTTGCAACTAAACTATGCAAGCTTGAAACAATGTCAAATGTAACTATGCTAGTTTAGGGACAATGAGGTTCGCATTACGCTTGCATAAACAGCTTTTTATATAGAGTACTTTTTTATATAGTAGTTATAATGTAAGAATACTACACATTATCATTAAAAAATATTTAAATTTTTTTAAAATACATAGAATTTTTATTGTAATTAAAATAATAATATGCTAGCCGGAGACTTTTGCACGCCAGTGTTATTGATTTTATTTTCAGTTTTTATTATTTTTCGCCCTTAAGTGTCGTTTATTTGTCCTTTCGCCAATGTTTCAGAGGTTTTTAATCGGTATCTGTTTGAATTAATATGCGTGATGTGGCATGTAAATGTAAAAAATACGTACCCGGGGGATGTCGGGAATATAATTCGAGTAATAAAAAATTGAGCCATTTTAATGAGGGGAAAAAACTAATTTTCTTATAAAGAAAAAGCGTTTGTGATTAAATTTTTTGTTATATTTTAAAAATTACTCTAACATAAAATTGTTTAGACTCATGAAAATATTCAAAATTGAGAATTAATTGATTTTAACGATTTTTAACTAAGTATTAAAATATAGCCAACTTGGCAATTTTAAAAGCCCAATCAATTCGTCTAAGCAAGATAATAACTAAAGTTTAAAGCTAGAGCTTTATTTCGAACTTAAGAATCTCAAACAGGGTTTTTCCTCTTGACAAAAGAGCTTCGTAAACCACTCTTAAACATATAATTGTAAATTATTTTGTTAAAATAAAAATAAACTTCGTAATTTAGAGAATAAGATAGTATAAAGAAAAAAAAGCAACAATTGGAATAGCATAGTATAACACACAACCACTAATACCAATCGTATTTTTTCATATACCAATTCCCAATAATAGCAATTATAAAAACAAATAAACAAAAATAAAGCTTTACATAATTAAATTTGAGTTACTTAGTGCCTAATTACAATGTTAATAAAAAGAGACAATAGAAAAATCAATATTCAAATTGCCCTCATTATTTTAAGACAAATGTAAGAGCTATAATGTCTCGAAAATAAATCAACGTTAACAAACAAGAGCCAACGACAATTAGTTATAGCAAATTGAAAAATAAAAAATTATCGTCATTCAATTAAACTTTATTCTAAATTAATGTAATAAAATAAAACTAAATATAAGAAATTAGGCGTTCATTTGCGGCAAACTCTAAATTTTTTCTAATTAAATGACCATCTGGTTAATGGTAAATGTACTTTAAACAGATTTATATTTTTCTTTAATTTTTATAATCATAAAAAAAGAAGAAAAAAAAATCGAAATTTAAAAAAAAAAAAAAAAAAAAAAATCAGAATACTTAGATGAATTTTCTTTTAAAAACCTAAAACGTTTGTAATAAAAAAAATAAGTGAAAGGAAATTTAGTATTAATTTTATGAATGAATTACTTCGATAAGAGCTCGCCTTACATAGATTATTTAATAATTTTACTTCTAAAAATAGTTATCAAACATAATTAGAAAATTCGGCGGATTGAAAGCATATAATACCATAATAACTAAATATTGTATACTATAATAACTAAACATTGTAAGATAATAATTATTAAATAATAATTCACAAATGAAAAAAAAAACCTAGAATACGAAGGTTAATTCTTTTAAATGCCCAATAATTTCTAGTTTATATAATAGCTAAATATAATGAGCTTTAAGCCAGAAAACTTTATCATTACAGCTTTACAAATTAATGTTTGTACTCAAACAGTTAGGAATTTTGATGCGTGCTAAACCATATATTTGGTTCAAACTTGCGTCAACTTTTAATATGACGCTAAGTTGTAAGTTAAACCAAATTAACGTATTTCTTAAATTTGATTTAACGATAAGAACGGTTCAAATTGAATGAAAACATAGCGCCAATTTAAGGTTCTAGAAATTTTAATCACATAACTGTTCAACACGCCAAAAGACATAAATATTATGGTTCAAGGAGGAATTGATTTTTTTCAAGATAATACAAATAATTTATATTGAAGGAGTTTGTGTACAGTTTATTAGACAGAAACAATATGCATTGAGTCCTAGCACTTATTTGGAAGGATCCCCTGTACCTGGTAGAATCTGTTTCTAGGATTAAGGTTTTTTTGATTTGAAGCGTCATTAATTGAATATATTTTTATTTATACAGTCCTTAATTTATATATATATTGAAAATTAACAGAAGACAAAATCCTCTATAATTAATTACTATCATTATTAACTCGTATTTCCTGAAAAGAACAAGGCTCAACAATTATTCAGTACATAATCAATCTTATTCATTATATGCAATCAAACATTGGAAAATGTTTTTGCAAACACCTAATATTTTATAAAATTAATTTAAACAATAAGTATAGCTATAAGTTTCGTTTTCGCACTTATAAATTAAAGTAGAAAAAATACATTCATGCATTGAAATACAAAGCCTTATAATAAATTGCGCTAACAAGTTGTTTGAAATTATTGCAAACAATATAATTTCAAAATTACAACTTTTATATATGTTTTTCAGACCGTTTCAAAGTACTTCTAACACAGTTTATTTAGATTATGTTTTCACAACGTTAGTAAATCTTGAAAAACTACAATCAGATGAAACATAAAAATTGATATACAAATAATTATATTGAAATTTTTATACCAATTAATAATATATTTGTCATAAGAATTAAGAGCCGGTAGAAATGACATTCTCTGCCACTCAGAGTTCAAGATATCTGACTCGTTGACTAGTTGCGCACATTTCAAACTAGAGTTATTATGATGAGCTAGCTATATACTTAAAATAGACCAAACCCTTAAAACTGCGCAAAACGAGCAGTTTTTCTTAACTTCTTAAACCGTTGGTTTTGAATTAGCCATTGTTGCTCTTAAGCTAAAAATTTAGATATTCATGCCTTAAAGTATAACTGATATAGATGCTAGTTCCATATTGAGCTAAGATTAGTTCAGTAACCTGTATAACAGTTAGTGTATTACAGGTTTTCAGATAATTTTGTTTTAAAAATATTGTAAAAGGTATGTCAAACATAAAGTCATACTAAATCTACCAAATTCACTTCTTAGAGAATATCTTCAATTTTCTTTTGATATCTCTGGCTTTGTATTTTAACTGCGTTACATTTTTTTTAATACTGTAAAATGTACGTGATAAACTAAATCTACCAAAATACGTAAATATAGTAGAAAATAAATAAAAAAAATATGTTGTTTTTATTGGAAAATATTATGAAAAGAAAATCTACATATTTTAAGATTTCAAGCAATCATCAAGTTAAATTTAATAGTCAAAAGTCAATTTTGGCTAAAAGTTTTATGTGAAGACTATAGGTTAAAAATGTAATACACCAAAAGTGTTTGAAGCAAAATTGTGCTTAAAGAAGCTAGACAACAAATTCTGATGTGAACTAATAAAAACTACGGAAAAAAATAAGGAAATTTACTTCACACAACTTTTTTAAAAAAAATTAATAAAAATAGAGCATTTTCTTTAACTTTATAAACGCGTTTTTAAGATTATTGGTAATTTAAGTTTCGATTTTTTAGTGAGTGTTAGAAAATGCAAGTTTTAGAAAAACTATGATTTATTTTTTTCACCTAGTGCCAAAAAATAAATACTACAAATTTGAAGCGACAACGTTTTAAAGATTCGCTATCTGCCTCATAGGATTAAAATGTTGTTGAAGAATCAATTTTATAAAATTAAAATTTCGTTAAGAACACCCGAATTTGTGAAGGCCTATTTTTAGATTCTCAAAAATTTGAAACAATCAGTTTCAGACTATGAAAATTTGAGTGAAGATTCTATATTTCAGAGCTTAAGAATATAGCGAAGGATCCGTTTAAGGGAATTACACTTTTGTTACTATAATTGAATTGATTTTTTAAAGAAATCCCAGATTTTTTACAACCTAGTTCATCAATAATTGGAAAAAAAATGACGAAAAACTAGAAATTTGTTTAAACGAAATTACTTTTTTTTTACAGTGCAATATCGTGTTTTTTTTTTAATGATAGCATTTAATTCACAACATTCAGTAGCGTGCGTATTAACGAAATCAAGAGTAAATTTTTAAATCTTCCAAATTTAAAATAAGGAAATGCTTTGGGGTGTTTTCCATAAAATGGAGTTGGACCTCTCATTTTTGTTGAAGGAATGACGAAACAAGGACTAGTGCAACATAATAATGGATCTGAGTTAAATAAGAGGTATCTAAAGATAAAAACTTTCAACAAGATTCAGCTCCTTGCCACAATTTAGAAAATAAATAAATAAAAAGAATATTTTGTCAAAAACAAATTGGCTGCTTTAGAAAGGTCGGGAAACTCTCCGGGTCCTCAATCATGGATTACAATATGCTGAGCTTTGCAAACAAAAATTCGCAAAAAAGGACTGCAGTTTGAAAAATAGCATCATTTGGTGATTGATTCTAGTATGTCGTAGGGATATATAGTTGAAAATAGTAAAAACCAGGCAGAATCTATGCCAAAACGAGTGAAACTGGTTTTGAAATCATGGGGTGGTCAGATTAAATATTAATCAAGAGCACAATATATAAAATATTCCCAATTAACTCTTGCTCTTCAAAATATGTAACAGCCAATAGTCAGTCAAGGGGGTCAGGGAGGTTGAGGCTCCTAAGATCTTGTACCAGTTGCCCTTCCTTCCCATGCAAGTAGATGCTCATCACTTGTGAAGTTTCAGGGTGTAAAATTCCCACTCGCCAATGACGACCAAATATTTAGAACTGGCAAGTAAATTTTGTCTAGCAAAATATTGTGTTTCAAATAATTTTTTTTTCTTTTCCAGAGCCTGCACTGGATAAATATTAAAAATGAAGTTAGGATAAATATTAAAAATGAAGTTAGGACAAATATTAGAAATGAAGCAAGAGTTTCTGACTTTAAGAGAGAGATTAATTAAACACGCGCGAAGGTATTCATCACAAAAAGACAGACATCTATGCCATCTAATGTGTTAACATTTCTGCTTGTTTTTAACACTTTGGGTTGACAAATCAAAGAAAAAATTCTTTAATTTGGGGTAGAGGATATTAAGTTTTTTTTCCGCGCAATTAAACCCCAATCTCGGGAATGAACAACTGGGATGTGGAACTCTGCAATGAAAAACAGAATTCAATTTTATGTTTGCTTCTCTAACACGAACAGAGAGGCGTGTTCAGCGCCCAGATTTGAACAAGATTATGACATTTCGGGCTATTCTAAAGTTTTCTGTTTCTACATTTTTTTGCGATTTTGGCCATTAAAAAAGTTTTTAAACTACATATCTGTTAATTTTTTCAAAATTATTCAGATATTTTGTAAAGTATAACTTTAGTATGGCTAGTACCTTTAGAAGTGAAATTTCATGTCCTGTATCAGATTCATTTATTACGCACGCTACTGTTCTAAAGAAGTTTGTACTATTCGGATGTATGTATTAATAAAGAAAAAACTAACCTGGAGTGACCCTTGGAGTATTGGTAACCACTGTCTCGTACAACTTGTCTGGCCAAAGGAAATAACTCGTCTCTGCGAGTAAGAAGAGCAGGAATGTGCTTGCAGATCTGGGCAGCGGCTTCATTCACAGACACCTGGAACCATTCCTTTGGCATTATTGTACACTACTTTTAACAAAAAGACAACACATTTTTAACATGACACATACATATTTATCACTTTCCTTTTTCTTCACTGATGTAAAAATGATTAGTTTTTGTATTTATTTGATTGCTCTCAAAACTAAAATGAAACAAGCTTATCACAAATTGCATAACTATGTTATTCCGATCTCTAAATCTGAGAGAAAATTTTAAATTCATACAGTTACAATCAGATCCAATAATATTTACGTAGATTCAAAACTACATATCCTTTGAAGTGTTAAAAGAAAAATTTACATCTATGTGTGTATTTTTTTTTTAAAAAAAACTTCGATAAATTAGAAAAAACTCTGAAAATAGTTAAATTTTTTAAGTATTTTTTATTCTAAAACAATAAAAATGACAAGTTTTTTTTTGTGATGGTACCACATTGCTAATACTATTTCACTTATCACAGGGAGTAGTTGAGTAAAAGTAGAATTATAACAAAACAAGTTTTGAAAATTTAAACAAAAACATGTTTTGATTTTAATAATGTTAAAATAACGTCTCATTAATTTTCACCGAGGCAGGGTAACTAAAAATAAGAGCTCCAGTTTATGCAGTTAAGCGGTCTGATGATATTATTACACACAATAACAATATTATGACAGCAGACGGACTACAAAATGATTATCTTATTTTGGCGAATGAATCGCGTAATATAAAACACAAATTCCAATCGCCATTTTAAATTGAGAAAGTGAAAGATTAATTTGTGAAAGCGCCGAAAAGAATCAGATTGTTTTTAAAAAGGAAAATAATATATAATTTTATTAGTTTGCCCAGAAAAATAATGTCCATTGCGGTGATGGGTTAAACGGTTTTCGTAGAACAATGAAACTGTCAATAAAAAGTAAAATTCCTCAACAAAAGACTTAATATCTTGAAAATATTTTATATAACTGACTGTGAAAAGAAAACTGGCATAACGAAACAATTGTTAAAATATAACACTTATTTAAAATTCGCTCCTTCATTTGTTTTAATTCTAGAGTCTAATCCTTTAATTGTTCTTAAGCATATTCAAACTTCGCCAATTTAATAATTGATACTTAATCTTATAAATATTTCAAATATAATTATCAATAAGTCTATTACAATAACACTTGTGGCAAAAAGATTTTAATAAATAATTACCAATTGTTATAAGGTAGCTTAAAATGAATTTAAACCAAATTTTCTTTTCTTTTTAAGGTTTTAAATGCAAAGTTTGAATTTACATAAATGTTATGTGAGAAAGAAATGCGGTAATAAGCAACTGGTATTTTTATTTCTTCTTTTTGAAGGACAAAGATCATTCAGAAAATTTATCCTTTTTCGGTAAGTTTTTAAAGAAAGACAATTTAATTGGTTTCTGTTTGCATTTGGATAATTCAATACAAATTATTTATTTATCCCATTAAGTAGGCATAGTAAAAAACGAGTCTGTAATTTATTCATATTATATAAGATTTGAAATAGTTGGATTTCAACTTACAAAAATAAATAATTTAATGTTTGTTTCTGGTGTTGTTTTGCAAAAAAAGAAAAAAGTAAATTTCCTTCAGCCCAATTATATTATAAGAAGAAAAGTAATAATGTTAATGACTAGATGATATATATCCTAAATAAATTACTTGTCTAAATAAATGAAATTTTAAGAGTCGTGTTTCAATTTTCGCTATTCTATTTTAGTAATTATGGGGAAAATATGAAAGCATCATAAATATTTTTAGTTTAAACAGTTTTCTTAATTGTTTTTAAATTTACAAACTACTCATAAAAGCTGCAATTACTGTCATTGAAAGTACTATTTTAGTTTAAATGCTTAAAATAAGTAGCAGCAGAAGTTTTTTATGATTATAAATAAAAGAAAATAAGCTTGAACGTATCAATAATTTCTGGTCACTTATTTTAAAGAAAAAGTAAATTTTAAAAATTGATCATTCACAAAAATATTATTGATACATCCTGCATTGATACAAGAAAAAAAAAATGTAGAACAGAGAAAAATACTTATCAAAAATTTTTTTTTCTGTGTCGCTTTAATTTTCTTTTTTAAAATAAGAAAGCTCAGTGCATTTTTGAAATTAGACGGCAAATTTTAAATTATAAAAAATTATGTAATTGACGGCATGAATAGAGAGAAAAAAAACCGTAATATAATTTTTTTCTTATTTAAATATAATTCGACATTATATGCACACGAAAATGTTTTTCTAATATATCATAGCAAATTTAAAGACAAAGAAGGAATAGATTCAGATTTTTTTTTCTTTCTAGATAAGATATTCATAACGGTTATTATAACTTGCATGCAATTTTAAATCACATTAAGTTTCGCATTATTGCACACGAAAAAGTAGTTTTCCAAAACATTCTTTGTTCCAATGAAAAAAATAAAATTCTGAAATTTCATTTAAGTTGTTGATATTTTGCGGAAATTGCTTTTAATAAAAATTTTTAAATTCTGGAGCAAAAAATGTATATCATCGCCAAATTGTAAATTTTTTTTCTTAGAAAACTTCTTTGGTTCTCATAAAAAGATGACTGTCAGATCTTTTTGTTGCCACCGGATTGTTCTAAATTCAAAATATTACTATTTTGAGAGAAAAATAACTATCGATTCTTTTAACAATATTATTCAATAAATATTAAATATAGGCATCACTTAAAAAAAAGTTATAATTTACTATTTATAATATAAGCAATAATTGTGTAAATTTGAAAAATCAAAAATAAAAACATATATTACTTTAACATAAACAAAATAATTTTGAGAGGGTAAAAAACACTTCAGAGAATTCTATAGTAGGACAATAGTCGAAATCATAATAATTTCTAACCACTATGACATACGATCAACATTTAAAAGATGGATTTAAATAAATCTTGCCAAAAAATAAGAAATAAAATCGAAAGAAAAATCTGATCTTGGGTTTTTAAAGTTTGAACGAGTCTTAATAAAATTGATTTAGATGATGGAATAGGATTAAAAAAATGAACGATATTCCTGATTTCGTATTTAAAGTTCATCGTACATGTACTTTGATAGAGCTAAGAATATAACTAAAACAGTACATTACGCATAGTTTTAATTTTTAAAAAAATAATAACTTTTAATACGGAAAAAACTCATAACTGTATAAATTATGGATTTATTTTAAAGGCTTTCGATGATGGATTCCTATAAACGATTATGCTTGAGATTTAAAGTTTAAGCACTAATGGATTAACCTTAACTTAAATTTTATTATATTAAATTTTAAAATTATTAGAATTATTAACTAAACATATCAATCTATTATATTATAAATTAAAAAAAATATGATTTCCTCAGCGAGGAAAAAAATTTAATTGTGTAAATTAAGGAGTGATATGTAAATGACGAATTCCTATAACCGATTATGTTTGAAATTTCAAGTTTAAGCTTACATGGATTTAACTTAATTTCATTTTCTTTAAGTTTCAAATCAGCTAAAATGACTAAAAATATTAAATAAACGCAGTAAAAATATTATTAATTAGTATACTAGTTTAGTGATTATTTTGGTATAGTTCAAAGTTTCACAACTAACCGATAACGGGAAAATAATTTTTGCATTTTGTTTAAAGCTGGGCAATGCATTTTAAGTTTACATTGCAATCGGATATAATACTTGTAAAATAAAAGATGTACGAATAAATATGCTATTTTATTTTAACCAGATATCCAATCACAATAAAATAATTTAGTTTAATTGAAATAGGTGTAAATCAAAATGCTTTTTTTTTCGGCAAGAAATTAGGTAGTTTGGCTGAATCGAAAGCTGCGTGAATAAAATGGTCAGTTTCTTTAGATGATTATTCGGACTTAATCAAGAAAAATAACTGAAATGAAAGACAGTGTGACTTAAAATGAAATTTTTTTAGCTGAATGTCTATCAAAATAAAATACTTGATTCTTCAAGGTACCTAACACAACTGTCTAAATCTGGTTTAGAAACTTAAAATTACGTACGTGCTGTTTTTAATAATATACATATATATATATAAAACAGAAAAACACTAAATGACCTTCTGAATTTAAAATTTGTTTAAATATAAATATTAGGTAAATAAAAATCAAGGCCATTAAATCAGGTTTTCGAATAATACCTTTCTTATTGAAACACCGAAATAACTCCCACTTGCCCTAAGGTACGATTGGAATGTTTAACAACATGGTTTTCTTTATTATAAAGAATAAAAAGAGAACATATTTTGCTCAAGGCAAGAAATAACTTAAATTAGTTATCAGACCTGCAAAATTTACGCGACATGTTTAAATATTTTATTAAAATTTTTTTTCCTCCAAATTTAATTTAAATATATTACGACGATAAATACTTAAAGCAAAAAGAATTTGCCATTGAAATTGAAATAACAAGTAAAATACATATTCAAAGGCCTTACAATTTTGATTTTGATTCAAACTCGAGTGAAAAGCATTCATCAAACTTTAAATGCATCGTTTAAGTTTAAAGATAATCTAAGTGATTAATTATTTCAATTATATGGGTTCATATTAATAACCTAGACACATAATTTTAATGTTAGTTTTTTTTAAAAAAATCTTAATTTATTTATTGCTTAGCAAAAAAAAAAAAAAAACTACTGTTGACTAAGAAATTTATAAATTTTAATAATTTTATTTTATATGCATAATTTTTTAAAACTAATTCTTATATTTCTTAAATATTTTAATAATTTTAAAATATGATCATGATTTTTCATGATATTAAAATGGATAAAGTTTGAAACAGTAAAAGAAAAAAATTACGTTTAATTAAGATTGAAAGGGCGAAAAATAGGGAAGACAAAGCAATGAAAGAGTTGAATTTTAAATTAAAAAAATCCGATAGCAGTTCCATAAATGAAAAGAAAAAAATATATTGAATTTTCAACATTAAAAAGGATTTGAAATGTTAAAACTTTTGCTCGTAGACTTTAATACTATTATTAAGGGAAAAAAAAAACGATTTGAAACATTGATATTTTATTTACTACAATTAGAAAAAAAAAAAACTACAGGGAAAATTAAAACCAACTGTCACGTTTCAAGCGAAAATTTAGGAAAACTTCAGGTTATATAACGTAAAGCAACAAAGGGACAATAAAAGAAAAAATCTAAACAAAATGAAAAAAAAGAAAAAATCTTTAAAAAATGAAGCAAAGAAAACTTAATTTGGGACACTGATAACTATGTTGAAGTGCGAAGATTGGGAAAGTGAAAAACAGGTATGCTATAATTTTGTGTAAAGTGAAATTTAAATGTTAACTATTATTATTTGAAAACAAAATTTTGCAATTTCCCAAAAAACTTAAAATAATAAAAAGCATTGTATTGAATTGAAGTGAAAATTGGAAAAACTCATTTTGCAACAAAATTTTTAATAAAAACAACAAGGTTGAATTCCTAAGATTGAGAGAGAGAGACAAAAATAGGTAAACTATATTCCAATATCTCGTTTTAGAAAAATGATAGGAATTTGTACGCAAAGTTTCCCATCACAAAGTAAGAAGAAATATTTGGAGTAAAGTTAGAAAAATAACAATATAAATAAAAGAGGTCATAACTAAAAACCTGAGAAACATTTGGGAAAATATCCACAGTAATAATAATAATTTAAAAAAACAAACAGGATTTGCTGCATTGAATTAAAATTTTTTAAGGATTGAATACTAAGATTAGGAAAGAAAAATAATAACTGCAGTCAATAGTTTCGCTCTTATTATGATTTTAATATTGTAAATTGACCTTTCTAATAATATTATGGTTGAAATAGGTTTTGATAATTATATTTTAGAAGAAATTATAATAGATACCATAATTTAAATAAGAGATAAGCCCTTAAAAAACGAAGAAACAAGAAAATACTTGAACTTTAAAAAAACTTTTGTAATTGTTTAATTTTTTTAAACAATATGGAAAAAATATTTATTTAAATTGGTCAAATTTATGTTTTCAATATTGCAAAATAATCGTTTTGTAAATTTCTTTGTAAAAAATTAAAATCTATCAGGTTGCTAATGCTTTTAGAGTTAAGTTTTGAAATTATATGACATAAGTACTTAAAAAGTTACCGAAAAAAAATGAATTAAAAAGGTTTGATTTAGATTAGAGTCTTGATTAAAAGACAGTTTAATTTCATTAATTCGCAGAAAGCCATACTATTTTTTAAATAATTTTTAATGGGAACAAATTATTAGCAAGATTTGTTATTTCAAGGCAGGACGGACGTTCAAACTTTAAAAACCAAAGAATAAATAAAAAGACAACTTAATTTAAATACTTTTTATTCAAAGTATTGCATATATAAATCAAAACTTATAAAATAATAATCTATAAAAAGCTTTAAAATTTGATGGAAATCAAAAAATAAATACAAATAACAAAATTCAAATAAAACATCTTTTCAAAAATAATAAAAAACAATAAAGAAAACAATATAATCTAAACGACTAAATGCTTATTCAACAATTTCGCATAAGAAATTTTCAAATAAGCTATTTTTTGGTTTAAGATAATTTACAACAAAAGAGAAAAAAAGGACGTCATATTTAAATAATAATACCTAAATGTATAGTTGTTTTCAGAAAATTTGACAAACATATAATATTAAAATAAACAAAATCTTAAACAAATAATAGTTTAAAAAATATATTATTTGTTCTTTTAAAATAATATGCACAAATCAATTCCGTTTTTAAAATGAGGAATAGTTTAAAAACTCATGATAATAAGCTAAAAAAATATGATGAAATAGTTGAGTGAAATACATTTGTATAAGTAGCTTTATTTAGAGGTAAGCAAAACAACTTATTTAATTTTTTAAACAAAACTACAGTTCTTAAAAAAAAAAAAACTAAATACTTGAGTAGTAGTAATAAAAAAATTTAAATTTTTAATAAAAACTTTTTTAAATTTTGAAAAAATTTATATTTTTGTTTCGCTGTTTCAAGTCTTCTTGAGATATCTATAACGAATATTTGTATGATATAAATTTTACAAATTCTACAATTTCGATAAAAATGAGGAATTTATTACAAAAGTGAATATAATAGTTTATTTATAGTAATTTAGTTGGTCATCATTAATTAAAAATATTACATTTTGCGAAAGGAATACTATTAGTAAAAAAACCCTACAAGAACAATAATTTTGAAATGTTTTTAAAGGGCAGAATTGGATTTAAAAAAATAAAAAAAATCACATTTTAGTTTTACTTTTAAACTAAGAATCTTTATTAAATTATAGTAAATAATAACATAGTTTTGACAGCAATCAGAGCTGAACTGAAGTTTCCAAATCTGTGTGTGAATATTTACTTATTATCAATAAAATATCAAAGAAATTATCCAATAAAGTGTTACAGTATTTTCAGTTTTTTCTTAAATAAAATATTCTTTTAAAAATGTTAATTAAAAAATAGTACAATTAAGTGACAGTAATTGCAGCGGAATATAAGTTCTTGCTTACAAAAATAGTTACGTTTAATTTTTTAATAGAAATAATGCATTAAAGCCTCACTGTATGTAGTAAAAATTATAAAAGACAAGTATAGGAGGTGTTATGAACAAGTAAAACTTTTAAGTTGTTATGTAGGTTTCGGATACGTATATATTTCTGAGATAAATTCAAAAAATTTTAGCGATGGAATTTTAATAAGTATTTAGAATACCTATTTAAAAAAATTATATCAAATTTTGATTATGAATTATTAATTTAAATTATAAAATCCCGATGCAACTATATTCTGAACAAATTCCTAACGTTTAGTTTTGAAGCTTTCCCCTAGATGGCGGTACGGTTATCGAAATTGCGTAAGAGCTTTTTCTCCTTCATTCCACGCATTTGCTTGCAGCCCCTTTTTTTTCATCTTTTCTTTTCGCTCGCTGTTTTTTCCTAGTGCTTGCTGTTATTTTCTAATATCGATTGGTATGAGAAAAATTATGCAGGCTCCTTTTCATCTAGTTCCGCCATGGCGGCTCAGAAGCCCAGGAAAATTAAATACGCATTTTAAATGGGGATTTTTTGTCATTCGTTTGTTTTTGTTTAAAATTTGGTTAACCCTTTAAAAATAAACCCAAAACGAGTTTATTTTTAGTCAAAATTTATTTTCCTTACTTTTTTATCAACTGGTAAAAGTAATGTAAAAGAAAATTACAAGATTTTATCAATAAAAAAATACATTAAAAAATATTTACAGATAAATAATAATGAATTAATAAATTTTTACAACTTACAAAAAATAATTAAGTGGACACCAAAATATAATTTAATCTAATTTGATTATTAATTTTTCAGGGGAAAAATGTGTTTTTTTTCTACATTACTTTCTTTTAGGGATATACACCAATTGAAATGGTTTATTTGATTGTTACTTGTTTTAAGTATAATAATTAGTAAAGTTGAAAACTATTTTTTAATAATTTTTAGATGGATGATCGTTTCAAAAACAGTCAGGAAAAAAGTAAAAACTTTTTTTTAATAAAAATGACTAAAAAATTTTAAAAATTGTTTTTTTGAAAAGTTTATACTATAATAGTTATTAAAAGTTTTGATAAGAGCTGGTATTAAGTTCAAAATTAAAAAAAAAAAAAAAAAAAAGACCATAAAATTACTCTGACAGGCTTTAAACCATAAAAAACACATATTTTTGATATTAGATTAAATAAAACAGTTTTAATAACATCATAAAAGACATAGAAATTCAAAAATAGTTAAACTCTTTTTCACAATTCAGAGAATTATAATTTGAAAATATAAACGGAAATTTAAACTAGTATTCTACCAATACAATAATTGCACAAGAATTATTGAGTTCATAATAAAGAAGATAAAGAAAGTTTATTAAGAACAGGTGAAACCATAGCATTTAAGAGTCGATTAAAATCGTGGAGGAAAACTATTATTTTTTTTTTTAATTGATACAACGCAGAAATAAACAGAGAAATAAGAAATGGGAAAGCTGGAACTGAAAAGTGAAAAATTAGATTCAAAGAAGAAGTCAACAACATCATATATTTCAAAACATTTCATAAAGATGATATATCAGCAACGTGAATTTGATTTCTTACCTGAATAATTGATTTATAAAAAATGTCTTCTATGTCGCATCTGAACTTTATGTAAAGGGGGTAAAAAAGTCTGAATAAAAAAGCTTACCTCTGAGTTGTCCAATAAGGCACACATACCCAATAATATAAACATTCACACAAATACACTTAATAATAATAATTACAATAAATAAATCTTTATTAGGAACCAAAATGTTCCACAAACAATAAATAAATAAATAAAGTTCATCACTAGAGGAGTTACCCCTTCTGGGGGTCATGAAGCACACAAGGAAGAAAAAGTTTTCCTGGGTGTGATATTATTCGAATGGTTAGTAGAGTTTTTCATTTTCTTATAATATAAAAATGAAATGTCAACAATAAAGGTCAATTGCAAAAGCCCATTTTCTTCCACCAGCATAGAGCAAATTAATATAGTTGGCGTTATCTTGGCTGTAACATGAAAAAAGAAAAATCACCTTTTAAAACTCTAATTGTAGAAGACAAATGAAAGAAGATTCATGCGCAGAAGAGGAGATATTAAGCTACAAAGAAGTGTTAGTCACTTGAAATAGAAAGGAATAAAATAAATAAATAAATAAAGGAGGAAGAGAATTAGGATTGTGTTATACCTCATGCAAAGTTAAAGGTTTTTCTGCTTTTCTTTTGCAATCAAATCTTCCATAAATTGCTGCATACTTCCGAATTTCATCCATCCGCCTTGGGTCATCTTCAGGCATGTTCATGACATACTAAAATACACAAAAAAGGAGAAAATATATCACTATTGTTAGATTCATTACATAAAACAAGCATATAAAGGGTGATAAAATAAGAAGTATTAAAATCTAAATAGAAACTAAACGATATATGATATCGATGTGATTTTTTAGGTATTGTTTTACGGTTTTCTTATTTAAAAATTATATTTCGCATTAATAAATGCCCCTCGATTTTAAAAAAAAAAATTATTTTGGACATCAAAACTTTTGGTCACTTTACATATCATATAAATCAGCATTTATTTCACCAATTATACGAATAATATTGGGGTTTAAAGGTCATCGAGTATTTGTAATTATTTGGGGGGTTATTTTTATTGCTGTTTGACTTGAATTTTTAAATTAAGTTGTGAATTGGTCAATCTGTGGGTCAATTACGTTGACCATATATTCTAAATAGTAGATTTAGAATTTCTATACGCTGTGCTTTTCATCTGCATTTTTTAATAGTGATTTGCTAAGTAATGCTGAACACAAAGGTCAATTTTGGTGAAAAACAGAAGAGGAAAAAACAGGGTTGCTAAACGTTTAAGAAAGATATAGTACTAAGTTGAACACCCTTTCAATGAATAAAAATAAGATATTCTGCTTTTGGAATTACCAATATAAATATTTTGTGAAAACTATTTTTGTGAAAAACGGAGTTTCTTTTTTGATGAAATACATAATTTATTTTTAAACTATAAATACATTTATGTAAAAATGTACAAATTTTTGAACATAAAAAGGTAGATGGAGAGAGTTTAGAATCTTGTGAAAGACACGTTTCATTACACATACAAGATGTATATTGACACTATAGGAAGCGTCCATTGAGATTTTTTTTTAATGGTGCGTTTTTTCGTTATAAGTTTTGTGAATTTTTTTTTTTAGGGATCAGAAGTTTGTGAAGTGTCTCTAAAGATGTATGACTTCTAGCTTCAATGAATCTCGTACATTAACTGTACACTGTAGGAATTTTTTTTAAACTTTTTATTCTTATTTAGAAAAAGAGAACTCATTGTCTTTCAGCAAATTATCACCGCAACTTGTAAAAAACGGAGGCTTAAAAAAATAAATAGACAATGGAGAATGACATAACGATGCATCATTATGCAGTGAGAACTCAGCAGATTTATTTGTAATCAAAACAAAAGAACAAATAATAAGAGACGTATAGATGCCTTATAATGAATTCCCCCTAGTGTTTAAGAATTGTAAGAGGCTATTTATAAATATTAAACATGCCTCTACTTAAAAAAGGTTCCTGATTTTCGGAACTTCTTTATTTAATAAAAAAAAAAAAAAAAATCAAAAAATACTGCAAAAATAATAATTTTATTTTTGTTTATACAAAACAATTTTTTAAAAAAAATGCAAAGTAAGCTAAATAATAATAATAATTTCGGACTTGAATGTTATTAGATTGATTAATAACATTCAATATTTATTATAATATAATACAGTTATTCATATTTAGTGAAAGTTTATTGGATAAGTAAAAGTTTTTTTTGTAGTAATTCCTTAATATATCATTGTAATGATAATATTACCTTTTGATATCATTTAGATGGGATCCAAAATTACCAAAACAAGTTACAACGGTACATGTATATCGATATGAAGGAAGATTTGCATCCAGATTTTTATATTAAATTATAATAATGAAATAGTAGTACTTAACCCTTTGAAATCCACAGTCACATCTAAGGTGATATTGCCAAAGAGGGAAAACAATTGTCTTGAAATTTAAAAACAAATTCTTACCTACCGCTTGTCAACTATATTACGCTGTTCCATATTAATTTACAGAGTATACTCCGTATTTCATACGGAACAACCTAATGTTTTATGACTATTACTGCAAATTTTGGAGATTGTAAATATGTGTATTTAAAAATAGTTGGGGGTACAAAGGGTTAAATATGAACTTGATAGTTAGTTTAAAAAATATACAATTTATTGGCATTTCAACTTAATTTTTAGACACAATATGCTATGGCTGGCTTATTCGGTTAAACACAACTAAAAACAATAGCCACGCATTTTAGATAAGACAGGAAAAGAAAGAAAGAAAAAAAAAAGAAACTACAGGTTAAAATAAGTTTTAAGCAGAAAAAAGCAACTCTGACCAGTACCGAACTAAAAGCAGTATTTTAGTATAACTAGAGAAAATAACTATTACAATAACTATCATCTAATCTATTATAAGAAATGTGTTTTACTAGGTAAATAAATTATAGTTTTACTACGACTGTTTATTTTTTTAGGTAATTAAATGCTTTACCTAAAAGGTATGAAATTTAAATTAAAAATATTCAGAGCAATTTAAAAGATTTTAAAAGTACATAATTTAGTTCAAAATTAACAGAAGAGGATTATAAATTTCCAGACTGTAAAATGTTAATATCATATACATCATTCTTAAAACAGATAATACGGTATCAATTTGTGAATTTTTAAGGGAAAAACAAACAAAGAATTTAACTATTTTTAAGTTTATGAGAAATAAAACATAAAATTATTTTGTTTTGTTTGTATAGAGATTTTTATTATTATTACAACTATTTTGATAATTCATAGCCACTGGACTAATCAAATCAGCATTCGTGTCCATTGGTTGACCAGATAAATATATACAATAAAAATCGTTTATGAAATTCCCGTTTAAGTAATTTATATTTTCATTACCATTTTATCTCTATCTGTACAATGCTGAACCAAACCTCTTAAGAAATTTTGTTTTTAACTTTTCTCCTGTTAAAAAGTTTTATCAGACTTTTAATTTTCAGTCTAAAACATAGAAAATCACCAGAAAAAAGCATGCAAAAGTCTTTAGAAATGAAACTAATTGTTATTGAAACCTCAGTACACATTTGTTTATTAATGTTTCAGTTTGTTAGCACTAAGCACACTATAGTCGGTCAAAAGACCGGTTACTGCATGCTGTATTGTATTGTAAAGTGTTGGTATGTTTAGTGTTAATACTTAAGTTAAATTTCAATAAGTATCACTCAATACGTGTATGACATTCTTAAAGAAACAAGAACTTCTGCATATCAATCTCAAAGCATAGATTTATAATTTTAGCCAACCCGCTAAAAAAGTTTGACCGTTTGAGAAGTTTTTTCTTCATTTCTTACGAAAAACTTCTTACATGGGTTTTACTGAGAAATTACAAAATGTGACCTTACTAGATTTCGAAAAAGTTGTCAGTTATCTCAGTTTTTCTTTAAAAAAAAATCAGATATATTGATTAAATAAGAGTCAAACGCTTCATAATTAATAAGAAATCTTATTATTTCTAACTCATTCTGTTAAAAAAGTTGCATCTTATCATGAAAAAAAAAAGGAAACATTTTTTCCAACTTTGTCTTACTGTAGTTTCGTTTAAACAACAAACACTAAAGTAGTTGAGAATCTAGAGAGAAAAAAAAAAGACAGAGCTTGGAAGCTAATTATTTATTCTTTCTGAAGAAAATAATGATCGATGATACCATATGAAAATCTTTCATACAATAAAGCATGCAACTTTGTGTTCATAGCACCAATACAAAGCAACACATGCATTACTTTGATACAAGTGCTCAGTGGGTATTGCACACAAAAGGGGGGAAAAAACTAAAAGAAAAAAGTTGATAAGTAAAACCCTATTGTGTTTTTTATAGCAAAAGATACCCATTTGTAAATTGTTTTCCTATCTCAAATCAACTTCTAACACAAACAAATCTTTGCACATCTTAAGCGCCGCTGGTTGTCAAAAAAACTTTCCAGAACAAAACCCTTTCCAATCGTTTCATACAAAATGTAACAATTAATATGCAGTTATATTACAAAGCTTTCAAAACTCCAAAAGAGACTCAAGCCCACCTGTCCAGGTTTCATTGTCATATGCATGCCCACGCCCACTATCTAAGTCAGTTCAAAGCCACAAGCAGTGCAACGATGCGTTTCTATGGTGAGGGGAAAAAAATCATAGAAAGAACTAGTGGTAAAAGAAATATCTCTGAGGATGCAGGTAGTTAACAAGAACCTCATTGTCAAATGACATTGCAAAGAAATATGCTTTTATTATTGGATATATTTTTTGGGTACTCTTATTCCAGTAACAAAAAGATCTTTTACCATCCCACTTGTCAAGCCATTATCCCGCCCTTTCGACCAGAGCTTTCTTCTTTCAGGGCGCATACGCTTTTTTTTATCGTTAAAAGAAATGGGGCTGATCCTTTAGGGGCGTCAAAGAGAAATCGATATGCAAATAGGATGTATTAAAAGCAGGTCGGATATGGCCTCTAGGCCAACTGTCTATGAGAAAAGGAGCTTCCATTTTTGAAAGAAAAGAGCTCTAAAAACATACATTGAACTTACTCTCAATTTTAAACTCGTTTTTTTTTTTTGTTTTCTCTTGCAGCATTAATATTCAGCGCTGGAGACTTATTCCGATTAAATCTAGGCTTTTAAATTTAAAACCAAGAGTCAGTGTTTACTCAGTTTTGATTTTATGTGCAAGCTATGTTTCTTTTAGGGATGAGATTAATTCTTCGCGGGCGATCTCTCTTAAATAATCAAGTTCCTCTTAAAACAAAACCCAATTAAGTAGTTAAAAGTGTTTTTACAATGAACATTTCTTTAGAATACATTAAGTATCGATTGGACGATTTTTTTTCTTCAGAACTTCGCAATATTTTAGAAGGTTTATGCTTAAGATAAAACAAATTTCATTCTAACTAAGTTCGGTAGATTTCTCAATAACAAACAAAGCTGGAACTTACGATTGATTGCGTGCATGACTTTAAAGACTACTTAAGATGCAAAATTAATAAGTTTTAATTCGTTCGTTTAAAATCGAGTAAACATACACAATAGATATTCATTTACGTTTAATAACTAATTTTCAAATAACGATATTTATATATAAAGATGAAAGAAACTTCATTTTTACTACTATTTCCATAACAATATTTACTAGGCAATAACAATAAAATTACACAAAAACGTTACACGAATCCCTTTCTATACAAAATTTTGCCAATTTCAGTTAGTTACTTTGACTTTTTTTTTTCTTTTTACGAATTGGAATTTTTCGGACTAAAAATATTCCTTACATATATATTTCGTAGTTTAAAAAGTTAGTACACTTTCAAAATTAAGAAAATTGTTTATATAAAAAAGTTATTACTTTGTTTAAACTAAGCATTTTATACTTTCGCGAATTATGAGCAAAAATATCATAAGAATAATATCAAACGGAAGAGAAATGCAAAACAATTAAAAAACAATTTAATTGAAGAGAATGCATTTTAAGAATGCAAGGAATATAATACAACTAAAACATTCAGAAAATCAGAAAAAACTGTTAATGAACATGCAAAACTTATTTTTTCTTTCTAAAAGGAATAGAGCAATTTTTAATCTTTTTAAAAGTATATTTTCCTGTAAAGTACAGACCAGTCCACACATGTTTAAAAAAAAAAGAAGTATTTTCTAAAAAAAAAAAATCGAATTTTATTTACTTTTACAATTTCAGAATAAACAAAACGATAAAAGTAGATGGCATCGTAAATATCCCCTCAGATCAAAGCGTTTTTTTTAAATATTACTATCTCACATAAATTTAACTTAAAGCAATAATTTCAGCGATTGTTCATTGGAAATAAAAACTTGCATCAAATGCATTTATATAAACAAAAAGTTTGAACTGCTTCGGTAATATCAGAATGGTAAAAGTTAAACATAATTTTTGAATGAAGCAGTTATTTTCCAACTATTTGTGAAAAAAAATGAAAAAGAAAAAAATACACACCTTTACACTTGAAAGAAATAAAGTTCAAAATCGAAATATCGATCATAATCTCATACAAAATTAGTAATATTTTTTACATTGCGTTGCGAATAGCACAAACAAGTTGTACAACAATCATTTTTACAAATCTTTAATGATTGTGAAATCATACAATGCAAATTGTATGTTCTTATATTTCATGAAAGTCAATAAGGTTAAAACATAAAAGGTGAAATCATACAATGTGAATTATATGTTCGAATGCTTCGGGAAAGACAATAAGCTCAAAACAAATGGTAAAAGTTAAAAATTTTATACCCCAATTTAAGTTACCAGATCTATGTTTGACTTAAACTAATACTTCGCGAACACGATTAATGTTCCTTTTTTGGCAATAAATTTAAAACCGATCGTAAAAATTGGGTATTCCTTTTTTTCCAATCCTGAGTCATACTAAATGTAATAAACCTCATTAAAGTATAATTTAAAACATTTATTATTTGTTGAGCAAAAAATTACGTACTTATTTTTGGCATACATATTTGGCATAAACACAAGTTCAAAACAGATTGAAAAAAAATTTAAATATTTCAAAGTCGAGAATAAAGAGAAAAATTGAGCCACACAAGCACAACAAATGAAAGAAAAAGAGACAATCTCGCCAGAGGGCAAACGCCAAAAAATGGCCCATACCTCTAATTCTTTACTCATCCTCTTCTTGCTATTGGGAAGTTTAGGGTCAAGCTGCATCAGTAGTTGTGGGATCATGCTCTCCGTAGTCTCGGACAGTCTCTGGATTTGGGTATCAACCAGAACCGGCGTCAGAGACAACTGGGGGTCACTCAAGAGGATATCCCCGCAGCCCTTTAAGGGACAACAAAAAACATCTTTTTAGGAATCTATTCGAGGAAGCAGAAAATCTGCCAAAAGCCAATATACTTTAGGCCAAAAGCCAATATACTTAGCCAACATGCAAAATAATTTAAAACAGCTTTAACAGCTAAAAAACTCGATTAAAATACTACATGATCATACCAAAAGTAAGAGGACACTCACAGTTTAAAGTATTATCTGATGGCTAACAATTATTAGATAGAAAACATAAAGTAAATTTTCATCAGCCACTAGATATTTATCTAAAACGTAAGGATAAGGTACGAAATGGCACGAGACTGCTATACATTTTATAACAAATAATTGTCTATTTTTGCATCGAATCCCGCGTCTGATATACTATAATAAAGAAATGTCTATTTTTGCATCTAAATTTGATGCAAATGTCATTTGATGTGTCTGAAACACTATATTATATTCAATGAGCCTACTTTTCATCTCAATCTGTGTCTGATATACTACAAGTAAAAAGAAATTTTCCAGCAAAAATTCGAAATAATGATAGAGAGCGTAATGCAAATCTCTAACAGATATTAAGCATAGTTTTAAAGCATGGTGCAAAATGGCACAGTATTGTATAAATGATATACTTTTATTTTCAGAAAAAGCAAAGTAGCATTATATATTTTGTCCACAAGAAATTAACACAAAGTAAAATTTGTCCAATTACTTTTGGTATAATAATTTATAATATTTTGAAATAAACGATATCATAAATTCACTCCAATTTAAAACATAACAGACATTCGAAAGAATCAAAGAGAAGTGCATAGAAAAATATTCTTGAAAGTGAACAGTAGGAAATGATGAAAAACAAAACTTTCAGAAGATACATTCAATTATTTTACGAACCATTATTTTTTAGAATCGATTATTAACTTTAATAAACATATCTTTCCGTGGCATGCTTGTAAAAAAATTTAGAACACCCTTCTTTTTAAATCATAAAAGTGCATATACATACCAATAAAAAGGCAGACTAAGGAAGAAAGATATGCTAGAACCCTTTAATATTTTCCCCAAGGTTAATCAGTTCTTAAATTATTTCATTCTATGTGTATAAAAATTATGGAGAAAAGAAAAATACAATACCAGATTTAGGACTACCTATATAGTCAACTCCCAACTTAACAAAACGTCTTATTTAATCTATATGATTTATAACTGACGTAAAGTTCATCTTGTCGTATGTCTATTGTCTTTTATCTTTTTACTATTTGTTTACATGTTTTTAATGAGCTGAGGCTTGTAATGAAAGCTCAAAATCTTAGATCGACCACTATCAAGAGACTGTCTGTAAGCTATCGACATCGCAAATCATGTAAACTACTTTTTTAAATTATTATTATAAATTATTACTTAATATTTTACTGGTTTTTAGAATGTTTCGTAAAAAGAACTGGCTTCAAATATCATAAGAAATATGATTTGACTAATTTTTATGTGTGGAAAAAAAATATCAATTTAAGAATTTTATATAAAAATTAATTTAATTTCTTGAAATCTGAAAATTTTTCCTCGCGTCTAGGTTGATTCCTTGGGTCTTATAGGAATTCAGAGCCCTTTCTACGATTTTTAAGCGTTAGCGACTGTAAACAGAAAACAACGTGAATTAAAAAAAAAATTAAATGACTTAAGGAACTATGACATAATTAAAATACCAATCCTTAAAATAAAATTCGATTAACAAAATGTACAACGGATGCCACATCATCAGAATACCAATAGAAGCTATATCACCAAGAATAATGGAAAACCCATCAGAATATCAATGATTCGTTTTGATATATAAATAATTAAACTAATGACTATGAAGTTTCAATTCAGAAAGTATGTATATATGTAACTGCAGTACAGTTAAAAATATATAATCTTTCTTATAAAAGTGGAATTATTAATAAAAAAAATTTCAAGTGAATTACAAGGAGAATTAATCAATAAGCAATAAGAGATTGAATTCCCACTAGTTAAAACTAATACAAAAACGTAAAATAGATACGAAGCAACGCTATTTCATCAGGAGTTAATAGAAAAATTAACAAGAAATATATTAGTCTGAAATATAATGTTAGTAATCAATGACTTAAATCCCAATCTAGAAAGTATAAATATACCAATGATTTAAGTTCTGAAAGTATATATATGAAATGACTTAAGTTTCAATTGAGAAAGTATAAATATTTAACTGTAGATAGAACTATGTCAACTAAGTCAAAAATAAATACTTTTTTCTCCCGTCCCTGATGAACTAGTTCCAGAAAAGAATTTTTTGTCTGACCAGACTTAAGCTATAAAGATATAGATTTAATCTGTAAAATTTCTTTTAAGGCGTAATCCTACTTCAAACACAAGAACATAACTTATGTTTACAATTAATGAAGTCAGAACGAAACAAAAAAAAAATAAACTGCCAAAGGATTCAGAACAAATAAAACTATCGCATTCATAAAAATAAATTAGCAGCAAGAAGAAAAAGAAACAGCTGCATCACTGCACACATACAAAATAAGTATTTTAGTAGAGTATGCAGCAGACTTAATAAATGGTTGCTATTTCATTTAAACGGATTTTTCGATGAAAATGAGTTTTTATACAATCAAAGACATAAAGTTTCAGCACAGATGTTTCCTTTCCTAACATTATGAAGATAAATATGATTATTACAAAAAACAACAGATGAATGATTTGTAACAGCTGTTTTAAGACTTAAAAAAGAGCAGAAGTTTCGCTACGCCATTTATTCTTATTTTGCATTAAAAAAAAGATGATTATAAATCTTAAACTTCGGGGTGGATTTTAATCACCAGGATTTTCGCTCAAAAATGTCTGAAATAAACTTTACACAACAACTGAATAACAATAACTGAATTTCAACAGTATCATTCGATTAATGAAATATAATAGAGAAAGAAAAAAAAATCGAGTCAGCCTTTTAGGATTTTTTTCCTTGACGAATGAAAGCAATCAACAGTATCATTCGATTAATAAGATAATCCATGAGGACAAAAATCTGATTGATATTTTAGTCACATCGTCTATCAAATGAATAAAAACTATAAACAGTATCAATGGATTAATAAGATAAGCTATAAGGATAAAACTCTTATTGATCTTTAGTCATATTCTTTATCAAATTAATGAAACTATATACAGTATCATTTGATAATAAGATAATCCATAAGGACAAAAATCTTATTAATCTTTTAGTCATTTTCTTTTACCAACTGCATATGAAAATTATAAACAGTATTATTCGATTAATAAGAGAAAATGTAAGAAAAACTTTTTTCATCTTACAGTTACATTTTTTTTTAAATGCTCAATTATTGATAAAAGAATAAAACTTAAATGTTTTTTTTTCCTTAAAGATATTAATAATAGTTCTTTTAAGTTCATAAAAAATTCAAATTTCAATGACATATTTCAAACGATCTCACTAGATTTCGTCAAAAACAAATAAATATATAAACAAAAAAATAATAAATATTGCGAAAAAGTTTTGTTAGCTTTTTTAAGAACTTGAAAGTTGTTTTACTTATGGATTGTAAAATGTACATACAATTTTTAAAGTGTACTTTTGCAAAAAACCGAAACAATTACCTTTTAATTCCGGGAAAATTCCTTGAAAAATTTTAATAGCAAAATTACTCTTAGAAATGGGACACAAAATTCTAAATTTATATTTTGTTTTTAAGCAATGCAAAATAGCTTTTCAATTGTTAAATTGTGACAGTTAAAACAGATCTTGAAAATTGAAAATACCAAACGTTAATGAGTGAAAAAGTCTAAGATTTAATTTGAATTGAAAGCTACTGAGATGTTTGTATTGGACTATTCTTGAAAACTAAAAATATCAACTGTTAATGAATGAAAAAGACTAAGATTCATTTTGGAT
Source organism: Parasteatoda tepidariorum (assembly GCF_982258835.1). Lineage (NCBI taxonomy): Eukaryota > Metazoa > Arthropoda > Arachnida > Araneae > Theridiidae > Parasteatoda > Parasteatoda tepidariorum. The sequence continues at coordinate 58,393,292 of NC_141765.1, forward strand.
TGAGATGCAACTCAAAATTTGATAGTAAAAAGAAAATATTCAATATTGAGCACTCAATATAAACTTTATTTTATGCAAAAGAAAACAGCATAAATAAAAAAAATAAATAAAAATAAAATCAGTAGTCACAATTTTTTATTTATTTATTTATTTTTATTTTAAGAATTGAAAAGGTCCCGTTTTAAAAACTCATGGAAATCAGAAACGAAATAGTTAAATTTGGTATAGCTTAATGGTGTCGTAATTATAAAAAAACATTATAAATATAAGCAATAATAATTTGTTTAATTATATGATAAACGTCTTCTGATATAATATTTTGAAGTGAAATACTAGGTAAGATTGAATATTAATGAACTGAGTTTTACATTTTCTTAATACTTATTTTTATTTTAACGTCTAAAAAGTAATACAAATTGCACAAATAAAATATAAGTATCTGCGTAACTAATAAAAGTAAAATTATTATAGCTTTAAAATCGATCGAAAATGGCAAATTATAACAAGTTTTAGCATGAAAAGTTATCTTTTTTTCTTTCTTTCTCCGTTTAGAAAAAAAAAAAAAAAAATTAGAAAATGCAGGAAAAAATATGACTTCAAAGCTGCTATGTCAGTTATGATCCAAATAGCAATCCAGAAGTAAATTTCGCTATACAAATTATGGAAAAAAATAAAAGCTATAACAGTTAATGAAGGAAAAAAATTATAATATCATCTGACAAAAACGCTTAACGTTAATAAGTTTCATTATAAATGGGGCAAAGTTTCTTTTTCTTTGTTTATTTTCTGTCCTGAATAAAATATGAAAACGAAAAAAAAAAAATTGTTTTCAAGCAAAACTGTTAAATCTACTTGTGTTGCATAGCTATCCCATGTTTCAATGTACGAGATTTATGTAAAATAAACAAATAAGATAAAATTTAAGTTTTAAAAAAAATGTTATGGCTATAACACTAGGCGAAAATGGGTAACTTAAATAAGTTTCAATATATACATTATTTTATTTTTTTAAGAAAAATAAGAAAATGCATATAAGAAAATGCAAGTAAAAAAATTTAAACCGAAGCTTAACTGTTTCATCTATTGTGCAGGAAATAGAAATCCGGAAGTAAATTTCGTTTCTCGAATTTAATAGAAAAAAATATCACTGCCTAAAAAAAAAAAATTTCAAAAGAAAAAAAAAATACACTGCACGCCACGATTCGAAACATTACTGAGAGTAAAGGGGAAAAACCCCTCAATTATTCGGAAATATCCCCCACGAGGAAGAGAGAAGGGTGGAGCTTCTGATACTATTTTTAGCTCCTCTAGAAAGAGGAGACTCTGGATTGGCTTTCCGGCCGAGCAGGATTTATCAAATGGGAGGAGAATTTATCCGCTCTTGTGGCCACAGAACTGTTGGCGCACTACCGTCAATCATGTTATTTATTAACAAGTTATTTCGGTCTCTGACTCATTCATAACTGTGATGTAACTTGCAAATGAAAACATTTCAACTACTTGCGCAGCGCATCTACGATTTAAGAGCGCGAGCTACAAAAGTAACAGACACATGTGCACGCAAAGGTTTTCAATTATATTTATAGTTTATGTGTAAAACCGTGGCTAAAATTGACTATCTAAATAGACGTTTCCTATTATTAAAATATAGCGTAAAAAAGAGATTAATTTTTTTCACAAAGGAAAAAAAGTTATATTAATAATTTTTAATTTATTTTAAATAAATAAAAAAATAAATAAACAAATCTAATTTTCCACAAAGAACAAGAATTTTTGAATCTTATTTGTGACATTTTCAATTAATATGTGTAACCATGGTTAAAAGTAACTATACCAATAAAAAACGTTCCCTTTTATCGAAAGAGGGGGTAAAAAAAGAGACTAATTTCTGTTAAAGGAAAAAAAAAGTTATAATAATAAATGTTAGTTTATTTTAAATATAAAAATAAATAAATAAATATAATTTTCCAAAAAAGAACAAGAATTTGCGATTTTTATTTGTGACATTTACAGTCAACATGTGTAACCGTGGTTAAAAGTAACCATACCTACAAAATACGTTTTTTTTTTTTTTTTTTTAATTAAAAGAGAGGGTAAAAAAAGATACTAATTTTTTTATCAAAGGAAAAAAAATTATATTAATAATTATTAGTTCATTCTAAATATAAAAATAAAATAAATAAATTAATTTTTCACAAAGAATTAAAATTTGTGAATTTTATTGGTCACATTTATAGTTTACAAATATAACCCTGGTTAAATTAGCTATACCAACAACATACATTTTCTATTATTAAAATAGAGGATAAAGTTGAGACTAATTTTTTTATCCAATGAAAAAAAAAATATTCATAATTATTAGTCTATTTTAATCACAAAAATAATAAATAATTCTACTTTTCCACGAAGAACTAAAATTTGTGAAGTTTATGATATCATTATATTTCTTTGCAAGTCTTAAATACAATATTCGTATATCTTGATAAAATCAAGTTCAGTATAATATACGCATTAAATTTAATTTATTTAAATTATTGAAAAGAAATGAATGCTATAAAAGAGAAGAAATAACTATAAGATCTATTTTTTTGATAATTTTTTTGGCATTGTAGAAGGAGTGATAAAATACAGCATAAAAGCTTTTTATGATTAGATTTATCGACAATTTTTATTGTTTTTTTAAAAAAAATCCTTCAAATAATGAAACTTTATAGTTAACTACTGCTGTATGAGATTTAAAATATTTTTAAGAAGTAGGAAACTGCGTAAAACAAATACATTTCTATTTGAGTCTACTTTATTCTACATTTATCATTAGTAATAATTTCATCACTCTTTTTGACTGATGAAATTATTACTATTAGTATTATTAAAATTATTTAGACGAAGTGATAGCAAATTTTCAATAATTTAATTATTGCAATATTTGAGAAGTCTTTTTTAAATTTAATACATAATTTATATTTAAAATAGAGGCATAAAATGCTTTCACATTACAGTCAGAAATTAAAAACAAAATAATGCTGGCAATTTTTGAGATACTGAAAGAACTGTAAAAGAGAGATTATGATATAATTGAAGAAAGAAACCACAGCTATGTTAAGAATCTGCAGCCTTTTATGAGGCAAAATATCGTCTGAGAAACAATGAAGTGTGGTGAATTAATATTTTGGTATAATTTTCTATTTGATAAAAATAACAACTACAAAAATTTATACTAAATCTTTTTGATTGCACAAAATAAAATTCTTCTAATTTAAAAATTACTATTAAAAATTGTTGTATTTTTAAAAAAATAAGAACGGAAGCTAGACTAAAAGATATTTATAAATATTTCAAAACACAATAATGCAATTGTTCAACAAAAAACATCTGTGTAAAACGTTTGAGGAATTTTTAATTATTTCGTTAATCAAATCAATAATTTTTTATTAATAGAAACTATTGAAGAATCAAACTAAGCAGACAATCATTTAACGCAAAGCCTCATGGCATAGGAAATTTTACTATTGATATTGCTTGTAAAAAAAAAATTTTCAAATTGAAACTTAATATAAGTTTAACAAAACAAGAAGACGAAAAATCCTCGAAACACTTATAGGATTATAGGTATTTCGACTTCTATATTTTTTAAATAATACTATAAAAAATCTTTTTACAACTATACAAATTGCATTTTTTGTTTCTTTTGAGTCATTATCAAAACCATAAAAATGATAAAAAAAAAAGAAGAAGCAATCACCATCTAAAAAGAAATAAATTGGATTGTTCGAAAAGTAATTTGTTTTCGTTTTTTATCAAAATTAAAGACGATTTTCTTATAGTGAATAAATAAAGAAGATAAAAAAAGAAGAAGCAATCACCATCTAAAAATAAATAAATTGGATTGTTCGAAAAGTAATTTGTTTCCGTTTTTTATCAAAATGAAAGAGGATTTTCTTATAGTGAATAAATATTTTATGGAATTATACTTTCTGGCGGTAGCATGATTCAACGCTCATAAATCTTTGTTTTTTGCTGGCAAAAAACTGATCCAGGGGATTTTTGACCGCCTCATTTGAAATAAAGGTTTTATCCTCTAAAAAATACTGTAGAGATAATAAAATTTTTTGTAGATAACCCATTTTTCGTCCCCAGCGATGATGCGCTTCCAAGAAGCAGAAGCAAACCTCATACGGTACAAATTTTTCTCTTCAAAACATGAGGAACCTATAAATCGAGCTCAGAGATTAAACTTAGATGTTTCAAATAATCATGAGCGGTCGAATTCGATAAATTTAATCTCTTATCATTTACTATCATTAGTTGTTTGCTATTCGCAAGTTTGCATCAATTAATGTCTTTATTATTTCTTCAACTGGCCTTTCAGAATGTGGTGCATCAAAATTGTCGGATCGAAATTTAGTAATTTCGATACTGGCATACTGTCGATACATCTTCTCCTTACAAATCGGATAATTTTTTTGTTGCTTGAACAACATTTTTACCTTCTCGATAGAATAAAAGTAAAAAATGCCGAAAATGCTGCAATATCCATATTTGAATGCCCACCAATCAAAAACTACTGCGCAGAATCAATCACTTTTTCACAAGCTAGCCTTGCTATATCAGCTGTCAAAATATGTTAATGATTATGCAGCTTAAGTGTGAAGATGGCTGGGGAAAAATACAATTAAGTTCTCTGTTCGGAAAAAATGAAATTACCTCCCGAACAACCCAATATATAATAAAATAAAAAAAGAAGTTTTTACCGATAAAATTTTTAAGTTTAAACTACGAGGCTCCATAAAACTATGAGACATTATATGATATTTCTGGCCCATGATTACTTAATGTTAAAATTGTTAAAGTAATATTAGCATTTCTACGTTGACAATTAAGCTTTTGAAATTCCAGAAAAAAATATGACAATAGGTATTTTTGTGCTTGTGATCTGACGTTAAATTGAGGTGAACAATCTCTGTTTATTCAAGAGTGGCTTTGGTTGTTTTAGTTTATTAATATCATATTTAAGCTTTTTCACAACATTTCTAAAATATTGACTTCGGTTCCATTTGAATAAAGTCACACCTGATTATTATTATTCATTTTATTTAGAAACACGAATATGCTTATGATAAAAATCATCTGTTTAAAGTTTTAAATAACATTAATAAAAATAAAAACAAATCAAAAAAGTGCTTTCTTTTTTTCAATAAAAACAATAAGAAGAAATATAGAACTGAAATAAAGATAAAAACGTCGAAATCAATGCAGTTTACAAGATGCCAATTTAAGGAGGGAAAAAAACATACTTAGGACGAAATAAATACTTAAAAACAAGATATAAAAGAACCAAATAGTATTTGAAAAACAAAAAGTTAATCTTTTCCAGCTTTGTTATAAATTTAAAAATAAAAAAAAAGTATTATTGCTTTAATTAAACGTTTAATCATAGCTGTAATTTAGGCATTAGAAAGAAGAATATTACATTAATAAGCGTCAAAAATAATACATATCACTATATTTTCATAAATAATTCACTCATATGAAAAAACAGACATATTCCAATTTAAAACTTCGAATTTCTTTTGTTCACGAAATCGTTAAAGACACCATAAAAATCTAAGTCTTCTAAATAAATCACTTTTAATGGATGGGAGAATTAATCCCTCTTAATCCCTTTCTGCGCAATGAAAGACTGTAAATAATTACCGGGGTGAGTTCTACGGACAACAAACTGAACTTATGGTTTAAAACTGTCTTAAAGGTAATAATGCGAGAAAGAAACAGCAAGGGCAAAAAAAATCCTTAATCCCATCAAGAATACAAAAATGGCCGAATGAACTATTTATTTCAAGAAAAGGAGAGAAAAAAAAATAAGTATGAGGTGTCTGGCTATATTAAGATAGATTAATTTCTTGAAATTAAAATATTAGTTGTGATTATTAGTTGCGTAACTTAGACGCTGACATAAAAAGTGAAAGCAATATTTTATCGTGATTATACGACCATATTTCAAAACCATTATTCGAACATTTAACGCGTTATAAAATATATGATACTACTTAAATACTAAGGTTATTAATTTTTAAAATTACAATTTTTTAGTCACATTTTGACCTAATTAATTATGTGAATGAAAAAGAGATTTCTATTGATTTCAAATTAGTATATTTAATACGCGCTTTGAAACTAAGATTACATGAAAAATTTATTCAAGAGCGGCGCTTAATATATCATTATAATTTAATTTTTTTAAAAAAAATTTCTACTCAACATCATGTACGGTTTAATGCGTTGAATAGGCATAAGGTAGATATTATTATTATTATTTTAATTAGAAAAAAATTTCAAATTTAGCGCACCAGATTATTTTTAAAACTTAACCTTTTAATGGGTGGCTATTATTCTCTATATATCTCCCCCTCCCACCGACAAAAAATTCTTTCTATTTAGCCATCATGAGTCGCGATGGCTCAGGGGATAGAGCGTTCGCCTTCCAATAAGGTGAACCGGGTTCGAATCCCAGCGATGGCTGGTCGATACGAATTCCGCATCCGGCTTGCACCGACCACAGTGCTGACGTGAAATATCCTCAGTGGTAGACGGATCATGGGTTTGAGTCCTCTTGCCGTCAGGCTAACCGTGGGAGATTTTTGTGGTCTCCCTCTCCATGTAATGCAAATGCGGGTTAGTTCCATCAAAAAGTCGTCCACGAAGGCAAATTTTTCCCTATACTTGATCCAGGAGTCCCTTTGTCTTCTGGATTGGGTTGAAAATTACAAGGCTACGTAGTTGAGCATTAGTATTCGTAAACCCAAAAATTGGGTCGGCTGTTCAACGACGGTTATAAATAAAGTAAATTATTCAGCCATCATCATTAATGTTTAAGTTTAATTTTTCATTTTATTTAAGGCGAGAATCCGACATGTTTTTAAAGAGAGTTTCAGTTGGAAAAAAAAAAACTTTCCTGAATAATTACGTTTAATTTTAAAGAAGTTTATAGAACATTTTTACGTAAACAATTAACTGTTATCTAACTCAATTCAAAGTTAACTGATCAAAATATGGAGAAGAGTATTAAAATCTTTCTTATTTATTCTGTATTTGTATTGTATTGTATTTATATACGTAATGCCTTTTCCTTCCCTTGCTTTTTTAAAAAATGTCATAGTTTAGAGCTTAAAAGTTATTAATGGTATGAAATGAGTATCATATTAAAAATGAGTAAAATTCTATATGTGTGATTGATATAATCTTTAATTCAATCATGTGATGAAAACAGGGCATAAAAATAGCAAATCAATTTGTTTCGTCTAGAGCCATATGTCATTCAAAATATGGAACGAGTCACGTCATTACAAAGCATTTTTATAACCTGGGATTTGATTTACGAATCTGCATCTACAGCATAAGCTTGGCCACACTGTTCCTAGAAGTTCACAACTTTCGTGCTGTAAATTTTACTCAATATTTTCGAAAAAAAAAATATTGCAAAATCAATCAACTACCTTAGATTTCTAGCTTTATAGGCGTTTTATTAAATAAAGAATGATTAAGAAAAATATTTTAAATAAAGAAAAACATTTATAAAAAATAAATGTAAAGATAAAAAATAAATAAAAAGGTACTGAAATTTTCATTACATTGGCATTATTCCCTTTTAATTACGTTGTGATAAAATTCATTTTCATATCTCATTACTAAACAAGAATTTTTAATAAAAAACGCGTATAAAATATTTTTGCATGCGATTAATATATTTATCCTGGGACTTATGACTTCACTAAAGTCTATGTAATTATAAAAATAGATTTTTTTTAAAACCGAACATGGCATATTTTGGCCTCATATAAATTTTCATACATATGTTTTATGTTTTAAATATAGATATAAATTTTAACAACAATACATAACATATTTTGGGCTTATAAAACTTGAATACTTATTTACATTTGAATAGTTGGTTGTTTTTCTGTGTAACATTTTGAAACCAAGAAAGGCACATTTATAACCTTACGTACTAAGAATAAAGTCCTATATTGTACTGAGTTTTAGACTAGTAACTGTAGCAGTTAATTGCTTTAACGTTTATTTTGAATAAAACGATTGAGTTGAGAATTGAAAATGTTTACTTACGGGCGGCAGGGACTGAGAATACATCTGTTGCAACTGACTATGGGTGGGCGGAGGCGGCTGCTGTTGTTGCTGCTGCTGTTGTTGCTGTTGCTGCTGCAGTTGTTGCTGTTGGGAGGACTGTGTAGAAGATTGCGGAGGAGCATGGGCCTGATGATGTTGCGCCTGCTGATGCTGATGAAGATGCTGTTGGTGCTGCTGATGTTGTTGCTGATGCTGTTGTTGTTGCTGATGATGAAGATGTTGCATCTGAGAAGGGGAAGTCACATCTTTGGCGCCTGCGCTGGCGCTTTGTGCCCCGTGTCCAGGTGATGGGGACGAGTGAGCGTTGTTGGTGAGCATTGGTGGAATAGGGGGACTCGGCCTCATAGGCATAGGGGGTTGAGCTTGACTCATATTGCCTTGGAGACCAGCCCGGGTGACCCCAGCCCCCATTCCACCCATATGGTGGTTTGGGTGAGTGGGCGGCAGAGCTGGAACTAGTGGTGTTTGGAACATAGCTAAAAGAAAAATAAATAATCAGTAAATAATGAAAATTAAATAATAAGAGTAGAAGAAAAAATAAACTAAACGGAGCGGAAATGTGTTTTTAAAGTAAATACTTCGTTAAAAAATACAATTTTATTAAAAACAAGAAATTTTCCATGATGTTTTGCAGACTAAATTAATTTTCTATTTCATAATATTTTTATAAAAATTATTTCAGCATAAGTAACAAAAACTAAAATTAATAAAATTGAAATAAATCAAATTAGTAATGAAAATTCTAAAATTTTTATTAATGAAATTATCAAACCATTTTTTATGAATAATTTTCATTTTGATACCAAATAAAGCTGTTGTTACGTAATGAATTATTAGTAAAATAATGCAATATTATATTATATATCGATAAAAAAAAAATAAAAAATAAAAATAAAACTTAAGTTTATGAAATTTGGGAACATGCAGATGCATATAAAATTTTTATGCTACTTCCTCTAGGCAAGGATTTAGAAAGATTTTCATATCGTGATCTGAGGCAGAATAATCGCTTAAGTCTTGGCAACTTCCGGGTAGCAGCCAGCGAGAAAAAATCATCACAGAAGGAAAACAACTCGAAAGGTATAACTCGCCACCCCCCGGGCAAATCTTTCTTTTAATTTCTTTTAATTAAAAGTTTAAAATTCACTTAGCACCCTAGCGATTGTAGTTGGCGAGTTATAGATCACGATACAGAAGTATCACCGAAAATTAAAAAAAATAAATAAAGAGCGTAAATTAAATATTAAGTCAAATGTTAATGAACAGGTATATAAAAGCCTTTTATTTATATAGAATAACTAATCTATTCCTTAGAAAATAGAAAAATAAATGCATTGAAAAACATATAGAAACATTTCTGTAAGTGAAAAGAAAAAAATATGTAATTCATTATTACCCGATTTAATTTATTTAAATTATGTGCCAAAAAAATACATAATTCATTTTCTCCATTAACTTTAAAAAAATTATGCACGATTTTAATCAATGTTAATTTTTAAAAAAAAAATTTAAGTGGGAAAAAACAAATCTCAATGCTTGAATTCATCAGCAGCGTCCAATCCCCATCGATTGGGGACCAGTCAAGCATTTTTGAATACCCGGGGAGGGGAGAAAGAGCATGAATACAGTATGAGGCCCTTCTTCTTTAATGACAGGAAACCCCGCCCATCACGAGACCCTAAGCCAATACTAAGTCGTAGTTCAAACAAGGGACATTTTGAATGACTTCTGTTAACTCCGCCTACTTCCTCTGTCAACATTGCGCACATTTCAAAGAAGCCCACCTTTTACCTCTAAGACACGTGGTTTTTAAAACTCATGTCAACAACTGAACTTCTACTTCCGTGTTTGCAAGACTATGCTATTTTACGATCGTTTCTTTATTAGAAATAAATAAATGATATTTTTAATTTTATATTTTTATGCACCAAAATGGTATTTCATGTAATTTTCTTTGCACCACCCGAATTTTAACTACTAATACTACCCGAACTACTAATACTACTAATTTACTCACTATTACCACACGAATTTTAACTACATTTTCCAATGACATTAAAATAAAATAAGTAAAAACATTACTTTATACACGTATAATGCTATATTTATATTAATGTTATAACTAGATTACTATTTTTATCCTGAATGAGAAATATTGTTATTTGGATTCAGACATGGTGAAATTTGAAAAATCCAGAAGGGCTGTTCAAATGCATCTAATGAAGGGCTGCATCTAATCTTCATGATTTGTTTATTTTTGCTGATAAGGGGGAAGAGGGATATGAGCGATGCTTACGTAAGACATAAAAGTCCTCGTATTTCCAAAATATTTTTATAAAGCAAAAAGAGAAATTTGTAAATTTGGAATAAAAATCAAATTGGGGGGGGGGATTTGAAAAATATTTGCTAGAAGAGTTTCGGAAAACAAGAGTAAAGTGAATACAAAAGGAAAGCAAAATATTACTTTAAGTAAATTCTACTCTAAGTTCTACAAGATGAATTAAAATGTATATTTTGTTGTAACGAAAAGCAAAGTTTGTAAGAATTAAATCCTAACACTAGAATACTATATTACATTACAAGTCAAAGTTAAAGCAAAACCAATAAGGAAGGGGGCTGCCATTTCCTTATTTAAGCATGGGAGAAGATTTTTTTTATTTGCATATTTTTACTGACAAGGCAGGCTGAGTACAAAATCACCAGATTTCTATACGTAATATTTAAAAGGCCCCGAATATCAAAAACGTACAATTAAAATAGATGATTCAGAACACTTAATATGGTGTTGAAAAACTTCTATGGGTAATAAATACTTCACTTTTCAAATTACAATGACATACTGAAGTTTCTGGCTAGTATATATTTTTAACTTCTTTCAATTTTTAACTTCTTTCAATTGTTGACTGTTTTATATCATATAACTTAAAAAAGATGCATACATATTTCAAAAGATGCATATAACTGTGATGTTTTTAAAGACAAATAATCTTTATTTTATTTTTTAACTCTACTGGTCGAAGATTTTTACATGACGCTGTATTCGTTAGGAAGATTTTTAAAATAAAGAGTTCACATTCAATTTTGGGTTATAAATTGTGCCATATATAAACATAATACATGCGTATAATTTTTAATATTATTGCATATTTAAATAAACTAAAAGAATAAATATTTATAAATAAAATGAATTTAAAAATAGAATTTTCTTTTTAATAACAAGTTAAAATGTGTGCTTACATGCGTTTAAATAGGTCAGTTATATTTTAAAATTAGTCTATAACATTTATTTATTAAACTCTGTAAATAAAAAAATTTAAAAATAATTTAAATCAAAAAAATCTTAATTTGATTCCATAAGCTCTTCTTAAGTACTATAAAAATGTTTATAACAAAATCTATACTAGGTTGAAGCATATTTAGGTAACTCTTTTGCTTCTTCTTTTTCTTTTTAATAACTATCTATAAATAGAATATTTGGAAAGCTGTCTGAGTCTTCAAACAAAACAAATGATTTGAAAACTTTTAACGGAAAATTGTCTTATCTATAATATTTAATATGTTTTGTTTTTTCAAAACATAATGCAAAAAAGAAAAAAAAATTATACGATACGTCATAACATATTTTCTGAATATTTTTTTCAAACAAGATTTACTGTATCCCGAGACAATAAATTTGCAAATTTCTAACAAATAAACATTTTTTGCTAGAAATTTCCATTAGAAATTCAATTTAAGTAAAGTCAACGTAACTCATAATAAATATCATAATTATTGAAACGATTTTTACTAGAGAATATAAAGTTCAATAAATAAAAAAAAGAAAAACAAAAAAACAATCAACAACAAAGCTATATCGCATTTTAACAGCGAGTTAGAAGCATCAAGCTTCATCAAATTAAATAAAAATGTTCATAAATTATGTGATGCTACTTTTTACGTCGAAAGAATATTTTAAAATCATTTGTACTAAAACGAAGACGTAAGTTAAAGCTTACTTGTTCTCAAAATTTTAAACTGCCTTTGTTTAAAAAAATATTATGTCCAAATATTTATTATGTTTTAATTTATAAAAAATTATTATTATATTCTGTTAAAAATAGAAAAATTTGTTTACTTACTCGGGTTGCTAACCCATTCTTGGAGGGCTTTTTGTAGCCTCCGAACATGTAATGGCTTACTGGCCATTCCTACCAAAGCCATTATTTCAAGAAATTCTTCCTCACCAGCTTCACAAAGTTGCTGAACATCATCTCCTCCTGGAAAATAAAACAGAGGCAAAATCAATATTAAATTTAATCGATTCTTTAATCTTTTAAATGGTTGAAAAAAAAGATCGAATAATTGGAATTGTACAAAATAATTCAATTGTAGCCCCCTAAGTTATATTTTTACATGTGAAATACATATTCATCCACCTTACATATAGATGTGTAAGTTTTAAATCATAATATTTTACAATTATAAGATAGTAAATAAACAACTATTTTTTATGCTTATTTTTGTAGGTTTCTGCTGTTATGGGAAGGGGGAACTTTATTTAAATTGTTTTATTAATTTCTGTTAAGTCTTAAAATGGAAAAAAAAATGAAATTGAATTGAATTTTTACTTGTTTTTAAAAGATTTTTAATGTTTTTTTTTAGTGTGAATAATTTTCTTCATCATCCAACAAATTGTATCAAAAATAAAAATATAAATATTTTACAGTAAAACAACTGTATAAAAAAAATTAGTGCTCGGATTGATTTTAATAGTAGCGAATTGTAGAAATCGCTACTATTAAAATTGCAAAATTTACAATTAGTATGAACGGCTTTAGAATTACAACAATACATTATTTACAAAAAAAAAAAAAAAAAACCAAATAATATAAACATTACATGCATAAAAATAATTTTCAATAAAACTTAACCAAAATGTCCATTGTTAATATGGACACTTTTATTTTGGTATAAAGAAAATATATTTTGCATAAAGAGCTTTATGCATTTAACCAATTTTCAGGAAGAAAAAAATAATTGCACAAATTTTACTATTTACTCAGTTCAATTAACTATCATTACATTGATTTGGCTATTTTAAAACATAAATACTGATGAAAAATTAGAAAAAAATATCATTGTATATATTTTTCATTTAAGAAACAAAAATACATACAACAATTGTTTGATAAAAAAAGTAACAAAAAGAAATATATATTCGAATCACGATGACACAAGTCATGCTTTTGCTGTACAGAATAATTTTGATAAAAACGATGTGGAAAAAAAAAACATAAATAACATGAAAAAATAAATAATAATGATAATTAGATAAATAAACACACGTGTTTTAACCTGTTCCATAAAGAAGGGGGACTAACTAGTATCGAATTTTTCGATGAGGAAATATGTGAATAGCAATTAAATGGCTGAAAAATTCATAGAATTGTGTGAGAAGTGTAAGAAAATCTACAAAATATATTTGATAATATAGAGGAAAAAGATTTAACGAAAAGCAAATCTTCTTCAAAGGGTAGAATCTATAGAAATACATGTCTTAAAAATATATATAATAAATAAATTAACATAAGCGAAGCATATTAATTTTTAATACCTCTATTAATTAAAAATACCAAAGGAACTAAAGCGGTAAGATATTATTTGATTGAAAACTTCTTTCTCTTCAAAAATATATAAATTGGAAATAACAGTCGACATGTTTCAAGTGCTCAAAAATAGACGCCCATTTTCAAGACTTGTCAGACGTAAATGAGAAGAAACAAAAGTGAATAGAAATATATTTTGTTGGCAACATTCGTTTTATATTTCAAATCACTTTTGTTTTTCTTATTAACAATTCTTGAAAACGGGCGCCGATTTTTAAGTGCTTGAAACATATCGACTGTTATTTCCAATTCATATATTTTTGAAGCAAATGAAGTTTTAAACCAAAAAATACTATCCCCATTATTTCTAAACTGAATTATTCAATAGTAATTATACCGTATGTTCTTAAATCTGAATAAATTAGATTTTAGTATTAGCATCAATATATTTACGCTAGAAAAAAAATTCAGATAATTCGTATACACCAAAATGAATTAGTTTTAAAAAATAATAATAAGTTAAAAGGATTTTAGATATTATTTAACATTATAAAATAACCATTATTGACAGTGTTTCACAGCACAGAATAAGTCTTTCCAAGAACAATCAATGAAAATTCCAAGGAAGCAAGAAAGTACAAATTCTTATTTATTTCCTCTTCATAACTAAACATAATTTATAAAATTAAAAAAAAGGTGAAATTTAATAATTGAGATCATTATAAAAAAAATTTCTAGGCCCTTTTATTTAAATAATATCCAATAAAACGTTTATTTAAACTCGCGTAATATTATATCTTTCTCTGCATTAACTTAATCATACAATAAAAAATGATGAGTCAGCTTTTTTTTTTCTTCTTAATAACATTTTAACAACTAATTCGTAGTAAAATCTAAAGACCTATTAAAACAGGAGCGTTTAAAATATTATATTACACAAAATAAAAGGCGAGTATTTAATTCAAGTAAACGAATCCTTAAATCAATAAAACTATTTCAAAATCCTCTATTTGCAATGAATGAATAGCTTCATTTAGAAAATAAAAGGCAATATTTTAATTGGTATCATATATCATTGATGCTGATTGCTTTTACCCACATTAATTTTATAAGTGATTCATTAATTAAATTTTTAGCAAACTCCTTTTATAAAAAAATTATCTTTAGATTTACTTAAAATGTGTCGTAATTATTGTTTAAAGAAATGTTTTTACTTTGCAATAATAGTCTTTAATATAAATTATTTAAATTTTTTATGGTTATGAATATTTATAGATTGTACTGAAAACAAAAGTCATTTGAAGATTGAAACTAAATTCCTTTCAATTGTTAAGATTTTGTAATATCAGAATAAAATATTCGAAGTATTTTTCAAATAAGATAGTAGGAATAAAAATTAGATTTCGTAGTATAGCACCTGATATAAAATTTTAAACGAAATAAGTAAATTGTAAAGTAAATATTTTGGACCATGCATTAAGTTTCAGTAGATAAAT